>NC_055964.1:14353938-14401438 GCF_018492685.1 Alosa sapidissima
GTTCCCCTAGCTCTCTCCCAAGAAGACTTGGGAAGGATTCATCGGAGGATTTTTCTCCACAGTGGTCTTTGGGTTCATTGTGAGTAAATGATTGAACTATATGGATGAACACACACACACACACACACACACACACACTCACACACATCCATGCATGCACACAATACATGCACACTCAGATACACACATGAAGCCAGAAACACACCTTCACGCACAGTGAGGCACGCCTGGAACCATAGCCCTTCATTGCTCTCAATAAGTTAGTGTTGTATTGACATTTGAATTCCTGCATCAAGTGTGACCGTGTGTCTGTGTCCTGTCCTGTCCTGTCCTGTCCTGTCCCGTCCTGCAGTTTGCCTACCTGCTGTCTCAGTACCAGTACTTTGTGTGTCCAGTGGAGTACAGCAGCGAGAGCCTCAGGTCATTCAGTCTGGAGTGTGAGCCTTCGGAGCTGTTCGTCATGCAGGAGTACACCCTGCCCCTCATGGTGCAGAACATCCTCAGATGGGTGAGCGCTCTGATTCACTCACACACACACACACACCTTCAGTGCAAGGGTCATTCCACACCTCCTTACTCTTCCGTAATACACACACACATGCATCCATACATACACACACTCACACACACACACACACACACACACACACTTACCACCCTTAGAATGAGGTCAAGCAGCTGCAAGGCATGGCTTTATCAGGTTCATTGAGGGTGCACATATTTATCTGGTATGTGAGGAATAAGTGGTACATTTAGATTGAAGATTAGACTGTTTGCCCAGAGAAGAGAGGATTGTTTTTAGATAAACATTGGGGGCTGCCCATTTTATTCAAACAGGTGAGGGACAGAAGGTTTAGTCTAGTGGAATCAGATATACGTGTGTTACAGGCATATCTGGAGACAACAGTGTAAAACTTTTCCCTTTCACATCAAGTCTGACATTTCAGACGAAATATTCACACAAAATCACGCTGGTGTCAAAGGGCCTCTTTACTTGTGGAAGTAAGAAACACACAGCCAAATGGCCAATGATATTTTGATATTTTTATTTGTATTTATTTATTGTAAGAGGAATACTTCTTGAGATGTGGCATCTCATTTTCGAGAGGGTCCTCGGTAGGACTGGACAATACAAAAGACAGGACACTGCAGTACAACATACACATTCACTCACATACAAGCTCCCCCTAACTCCCTGGTTTTGTTGTGTACCAATAAGACTTGCCATTTAGACTTCTGTCCAAAGAAGTGGACATCAAGGATGGGGACAAAGGTTGGCAGTTTTCCCTGCCAGTGAATTCCTCCAAACCCTAGTGATTAGAGTAAGCATGCCTACGTGCTTGTTGAAGCATCTAGAGCATCTTTGTGTTCCCTATCTCTTATCATTTCAGTAAATGTTGACGTTTTTGTGAATAACTGGCACTGAAATGAACCTGGCAGGGTTTTTCTATTTCTGGTGTATTTGTGGTGGGTCCATCTACAGAAGTGTTAGGCCTATAGCATTAATCTTTGCGTTTATGTTTACACGAGACATTCTTATCAGTTTATTCGCTATCAGCACAGGCATGAAGGAAACTCCAGTCTAAGAACAACCAAAGGTCTATTTTTTGGATAATAACAAGTGTAAGCTTTTGTTGGCGACAAAAATGACGACAGTTTTGAGTAAGACCGGAATATGCATTTACAACAAAATAGCATATAGCGATAGCCTTGGGGGGAAACTCTTAACGTCAAAGTAACTACTTTAAGCCCCTGGACAAGGCTAAAAATATAATTACACTTTTGTGATACTGTGGAGAGGGTCCCTACAGACAAACCAAAGTAATGTTTACTTTACAAAAAGGGTATAGAAAGGACTGTTTGTGCAGTCAGTGCATTACCTAAATTATTCTTCAGGTTGCTGTCATCTTGCTTGGAGAAGTCCTTACAAGTTAATTACAAAATGCCGTGCAAACATCTGTGAATGGATGCTTAAGGAGGAACGTTTGGTCATTGACTTTCTTCTTTCCAAGAACTTTCTTCTCACAAGATCGCTGCAACTGGAATAATAGTTAAGTGTAAATACATATTCCGATCTTACTCAAAAAATTATCGTAAACGTGCAACGATGTTTTTTAATACTTCAAAATAACTTGGCTAAATGAACCTTACATTTTTCAGTAGCCATAGGTGTGTAGATTTGAACAAAATCTAGTTTGGTTCTTACCGCTTTTACAGGCTTTTACTGCCTGAAATATCCGATTTTGTTTACCACGCTTGGAGTTTAGTGCTGGGCTGGTGGGTACTTATTCCCAACCTTTCTCACGGCACATCAACGGTTAGCCCGAGAATTCTTGTCGTCGCAATTCAAAATTCGACTGGAGCTCCAAGCGGATTTGTACACGCAGTCTTACAACACTGTTTACAGCTCTTCGAGTCACGGTAAAATGGAATTTTTGGTACATAGCTAATTTAGATAAACTTATGGTGTGGGTGCTTGCGTTTCTTTAGGAATCCGCCATCTTGGTTTGTATAGAAATTAATATTAAGTGGCACATACACGTAAGAGGTTTGACATACGTGACGGTTGGTAATATGTGACGTTCCGATACTCTGATTAATATGATTTTAGTCCCCAACAAATGTTTACACTCATTATCATCCAAAAATCGACCCCTGGCTGTTTCTAATATGGTAGATGTCCTTCAAACAAAGCGATATGTGATTCTTTGGGGTAGTCCTCTCTTAAGTGTTCCTCGAGTTGATCTAGAGTTGTGTGTGTATTCTCTCCCCTGTCCCTGCAGAGGACGGTGAACCTGTACCCGTTCCAAATTCACAGCATCTTCCTCTCCTCCTTCGCCTCCCTCATCGGACCCTTCGGAGGCTTCTTTGCCAGTGGCTTCAAACGAGCCTTCAAAATCAAAGTAAGCGTTTGGCTCAGCCTGCACCAACATGGACCTTCCTGGACCTTCCTCTACTCCATCTGTAGAGTTTGTACATCTATGTTGAAATTAAACCTCAGAAAATAACAAACATGCTTTCTAGTTTTCTTATATTATAGTTTTCTTAAGTGCAGTATTTCCAAGCTAATCCATAGAGAAGTTGGGATCCTGACTATATGTGATATGTGTATGGTATTGATAGGTCTAGGACTTTGTGATAAGTCCTAGACCTATCAGGAGCCTCAGACGTTCTGACGCCATGTCACACATGCCATTCTTTGGTGTGTAGGACTTTGCCGATACCATTCCCGGACATGGTGGGATCATGGACCGCTTTGACTGTCAGTACCTGATGGCTACGTTCACGCATGTTTACATTGCCAGCTTCATCAGGTAAGGACCAGGAGACACCAGCCTGTTAGCCAGCATGTTCCATCTGTTAACGTGACACTCCACTGATAAGGACTCATCTCTGAGTCTTGAAGTGTGTCTGTGTGTGTGTGTGTGTGTGTGTGTGTGTGTGTGTGTGTACACAGTGTACTGTATGTTTGAGGTGTAGACTGGGATAACATATGGCGTACCCAGGGATACTGAATGTCCACTTCACCTTCAACTCAGAACACTGCATGTGTTAAGATAAGAGATGGCCTGCACATGACTTGGAAATAATGGTGTGTGTGTGTACTGGTATGTCTTGTGTGTGACTATATAAGTAGGACAGTGCACCATTGCAGATATCCTGTATTTTTACCATGTCAGTATTTTGTTTGCTGATAATCACACAGAATGTTTTGTTTATGTATGTGTGTGTGTGTGTGTGTGTGTGTGTGTGTGTGTGTGTGTGTGTGTTGACTCTATATTGTGTTTCCATCTCCAGAGGGCCCAACCCCAGTAAGGTGCTGCAGCAACTGTTGGTCCTACAGCCGGAGCAGCAGCTCAGTATCTTCAACACGCTTCGCTCCCACCTGCGAGAGAGGGGAATGCTGCCCCCTGCAGTCCTGGAGGCGCAGTGATCCAGCACACGCAGTGGATGTGTGTGGGCCTATACGTCAGTCACTCACACACAAAAACATTCACTCACACTGAAATGCACTCACACAGATGCTGTCATACACAGACACTTACACACACACACACACACACACACACACACACACACACACATACACTGGTCCCTGCACAAGTTTCATCATTCAGCATCACTGCGATTGCGCTTCACATCTCCTAGCAATAGCACGCTGCCATGGCAACAGCTGACACAACAACAACAACAACAGCAGCAGAATCAGCATCAGCCATAGCGCTGCGTCCATCTTTCTCGTCCCCTTGGGCCACACGAAAGGAAACTCACATCCCTACTAAAGAGGACAGAGGCTCAGCTCCGTGAGACACCCACCATGAGGGCTTTTCCAATAAGCAGCACACACACTCTCTCCCTCACACTCACACACACTCACTCACCCTCACTCAGCCACTCTGCTCTACTTGTCAGTCTTTTCTCTCCCCCTTGCTATTTTCCTGCAGATGAAGGCTGGGAAGCCTCCAAGACAGGCAAAGAAATAGAGGCATAGGAGAGTGAGTAGGTGCAGGAGCTCTAGCGCCACCTGCAGTTCGGACACTCTGTTGCTTGCACTGATTCCAATCCTTTGGCCCTTTATGCAATCCTGGCTTCCATTTGCACAGTGCAGTTTTCTCTTCTTATTTTGTTCTTTTTATTTTCAGTTTCTCTGGGTCTTAACGCAAATGAGCAAATAGTGAATGAATTGGCTCCAAACTCCGGTTTTGTTCATGCTTAAATCTTTTGGCAGCATGAGCCTCACAGTCGATCTGTTTTGGATGTGAGTGTGGAAGCGACGTTTTTTGCACCTCAGCATGTTTTAATAAGTCCTGTCGTACGCTGCTGACCTAAGCCATGTCTTCCTCCCTTTGCACGTCATCAGCTGTGTGTGTGTGTGTGTGTGTGTGTGTGTGTGTGTGTGTGTGTGTGTGTGAGAGAGTTTGTTTGGTGTGCTAGATTAAACCAACCACAGTTGATTTGCACCTTTGAGAACTGTCCTCACAGATGCATTACTATAGTAACCGGCACCTACAGAGGCTGGCTCAATATCAATATGGCCGTGTGTACATATCTCCTGCATATGACTGTACATAAATATATTACACATGATATAGATATTTAAATGAAGAGATCTAATATACACTTATACCTGTGTGACCTGTCAGATGCTAGTATGCATTTTAGAGATATAAAAAAACAATGATATGCAACTGAGCTAGAATTATTTAATTTTTCCTGCAATGTCTAGCATGAACAGGCTTAACAACATGAGGGGCGTGGTCAAAATTTAACAAACACACACACACACACACACACACACACACAAACAAGAAATGTTGATGGAAAAAGGATGGTAAAAGAAAACTTTACAAAAAAACTTGAACTGGTCCCTGCTGGTGTGTTAGTGAGCTTTCGGGAGTGTCGCTCGGTGGCTTCCAGGTGAATTGTAACATTGCTGCACATCAAGCGTACCAGTCGGACTTTCAGTTGCACTGCATTGGGAGGGGAACTTACTGTAGGGGTTGTAGGGAGGGAAAAGAGACGTCAGGCTCACTGAGTCTAGGGAAGGTTCTGGGCTTCATATTGTCTTTGATACCACACCTTTGTATCCTGTTTGTGGACTCAAGGATGGGTTGACATTTTGAGAAACAGATTAACATAAAAACCAAGCTATAACTTATCTTAAACTACTTTTATGAGCAATTTTAAGTGTAGATAGTGTTGGAGTGCAGGTTAGGAAATAATTTGATAAAAATTATTTATGCGGTGTGTGTAAATACTGTGCACATTTAGGACGTTTATCTGTCAGTATTGTATCCGATTTTAAGTTGAAATTAATTCAAATTTGGGTTTTCAAATGAAGTCTCTCTTAAGATCAGTAACAAGCATAAGTGTTTACCAAATGTTAACCAAAGTCCAGATTAATCTGAATGCAGACCGCTGCAACTCGCAGTCCTTTTACTGATTCCTAATTCAGTTCTGTTATAGCACTGCACGGTCTGCCTCTGGCTGGTCAGTACATTTTTGGACTGGACGATTCCAGCTTAAAGGTGGAATATGTAGTTTTATGTGGATAAAACGTTAAATGATAAAATGTTTCTGTATTTCCAAAAGACAAAACACAATGCAAAAATGCAGTTTTCCTAATATATCTTTAGGGCTGTTTTTTTTACATTTCTCTGGGAAATATGAAAAGAAATTAACTCATAAATAAACTTTAATCAAAGAAAGAAAATACAGTGCCCCAGAGAGAGTGAGTAACATTATTATGATAGTTGTAAAAAACATTTAGTCATTTTCAGCACAGGAACTACAAACTACACCTTTTGATGGCATCTCTAGCACTTAAGTCACAATGTGATGAGTGGTCACTCTCCGGCTCATTCTTCCAGCACCTTTAACACTTTATAAAGCCCGGTCTTTATTAGTGGAGGATTTGCTCAGCTTTAACCCCCCATCCCCCCACTTTGTCTTAGTGCCCCTTGACCAGAAGAGGCCGTTGGAGAAGGCGAGTGCTTGTGAATTGGGACCAGTCTTGCACTGTAGTCTACGCCCCTGCTAACGTAAAGCTCTCCCCCTGGCGCTTCTGTGTGGCTCTGCAAGCTCAGACCCCTCCCTCCCCACCACAGCCACACTCCCTTCCATGTTAGCCCCGCCCTTCCCTGGTCATTCCTGTGTGGGATTGGTTTACAGCTGCTACCCCTGCCGCTCGTCATGGGCTTTACTCCTCCCCTTTCTACATGTATGAATGTTGCATGCACAGTAGGATTCTACAAACCCCTTCTGACCAAAAAGAGAAAAGCCTCTAGATGCAGGTGTCAATAGCAAAGTAGTTTAAAAAAAATTGTACTACATGAACAAAAAAAAAAATCAAGGCATAAAAGGAGTCACGTTTGTAATGATTCTATCAAAACTTGTGACACATGAGTTTTAGTTGAACTAGGTCTTGCACGGTTTTTCAATTATAATGTGAACCAAGCTATGTATTAGACTAGAGTTCTCTGTGCTGTAGTTTGAACAGCCGACATGTCCAGACTCATGGTTCATATATATATATACTCACTGTTGTTTTTTTCTTCAAGACAACATTTGGGGTCTCTATTTTTGTTTTCTTTTTCAGTGATTATTTATCAATATTTTATGTTTGATTTAACAGAATTGTTTGTTTTTTTTTAAATATAAGTCTATGGCTTTTAACAAGGGTAATATTTCATTGCGGAAATTTTGTGGTGGACATACATGAACAAAGCTGAAGTAATATGGGCAATACAGCGTGATCCAGCAAAAAAATATGGTGACTTGAAATTACTATTATTATTGTTTTCATTATTATTATTATTATTATTATTATTATGTATGGAGGTGAATAAATCTTCTATTTTTTTCTTTACCCTGAGTCATTGTCTTCTCTTCCTTGCAAGCTCCAGTTCTAAGACAATCATTTATCACAAATTATCCTACAACCAGACTCAGCTTTAAGGGTGACAAATAACCAAGTTTTGCCCGCAGTGGCTGTAGTTATCTTAACAGTGGGGAAAGAAAATGGATGGTTTGCGAGAGTTCTTGCATTGAATCTTCACCCTACTGATTACTGTGGTGTATAGTTTTTAGTTCTACCGACTAGAGGATTAGTGTCTCTGACCTTAAGGACTTTTAAGTGGTATTACTTGGTTTAAGTGGTTAACACTTCAGTGGTATAGTGTGTGTTTTGCTAACAGAAATTTGAAACCCAGCAGTCCAAACAAATGCAGTCTCTTTCCTTGCTATCCTTCCCTTCAGTCCACTGGTTCACACACACACACACACACAAACACTTACTGATTTAGCTCAGGCATATGACTGTCAAGTAGATTATGCCCTGGCATGGTTTGTTCATAGGTGTTGGTATTTCCCCCTATTATCCCCTGTTGGTCACAGACTTCATCTCAGACAATATCGGCCTACTGCTTGGATAGTTTTCCCATAATCAGCATTGCAGACATCTTTAATGTTGATTGCTTATGCTGTTGAACACCAAGCACCCTCTGAGTAGACTCTTCAGTACAGTATAAGCCCCATCAGGCCCAGTCCTGCACCTGTTGGGTTAGAGTAGAGAGGGCTTCCATGACCCCATCCGTAGTGGCTCAATCCCACTGGAGGGCTATTTGTAGCCAGGGCCCTGTGCCCTTTCTCACTGGTGTGGGAGCAGCTGGCTTTGTGATGGGGATCTGCATGTGTTCCGCAACACGCACACCATATTCCTGTTTCTACATCACATGGACACCTTTCCTATTTGAGGTTCATTCAGGTGTTACAAGGGCTGACGACTAGCACTGACTCCTTATAACTTACTGATATGCACATGGACGGATTATGAACTTTCGGGCCTCTGGGCCCAGTTGTATTAAGGGCCCCCCACGTATTGTCACATATGTGGGAAGGGGGTTTGGGGGTCCTACCCCAGAAAATGTTTAATTTGTATGATGTGATTTCCTGTATTCTGGTGCATTTTAGGGATGCCAATACTTTAATTCAATCAGATTCATAGCCTACATTCTGATGTGTTCATTTTGAGGCAATGATTCCATGCAAAGGCTTGGGCTTCAGGGCCCCCTGATCCCTGGGCCCGTGCAGTAATCCATCCCTGGATATGCAGGATGCCAATATACAGTCATATTAGAAGAAACCACAACATCCTTGCACAGCAGTACACTGGACTGTTTTCTGTAAAGTGTGTTTGTGTGTAAGCAAGCTCAACCTCACTTCAACATCTATCCTCTGAATTTAGATGCCTGAATGATATGATGCACTATTAATAAACTAAATTCAATTAGCATGCAGTGATAATCCTGGCTTCAGACCAATGGCCCTTTGATTGTGCTATTTTCAGTGCAACCAAATAGAAAAGACACTGGACACATTATTGTTGTAGTTATGCAAGTAGCATCCCTTTATTCACTAGGACATCATGGCCTCGCTTTGGGCATCATCTAATACAGCGGGCATCAGGATGACACTGTGACGTGTCCACTAAACATTCTCAGATTGGCCGATACAGCTTCATGATAGGACATATTTAAACTTGGACGCTTTGCTGCTGCTTCACAGCTTAGGTGCTTGAGGGGGGAAAAAAGAATGATTGCCTTGGTTGCCATCTGGTGGACAATACATACACTGTTCACATCTAGGCCATGCATGTACTGTATCTGATCAGTAACAAATCACTGACTGAGTAAAACAAGTAACATTAGAGGGATACTCTTGTCAGTTATAAGATGCCACATAAACCAGTACATGATATCTGGATGGACTGTTCATTGGGGACTTGGTTCCTCGTTTTAAGATGTAAACAATTCATTCGAATCAATAGTGCAAAATTCAAAGTTTCCATTTCTTTTCCAGACAGACAGTAAAAGAAAGACATACCATTAATGACAAATAACACACAGTTTACGCTGTGAAGGACACCAGTTTAAAAGCAGTTAATCGCCTGCATTACTTACACATATAGGTACCGTATGAGCAGGTGTAGATGATGCACAAACATAAACATTATAAGTGCATTTATATGTGACCGCCAACACGAGACACAATACCAGAAATGCCACTGGCTGTGTAAGCTCTATTGTGGATAGCGAGAAAAGTGAAAAACATTGTTTGTCCCTGTGCAACATAATGCAGGGCTGATGGGAAGTGAGATGTTGCTCTTTAGGTTCTGATGACATTAAGACGGGTTCATCTGATTGCTAAATTTAGGCAGAGACTCTCTGTATGGATTATTCGGCTTTGCCGACACAGCCTCTCTCCCTGGAGTGGACCTTATGCAATCATTGGTCAAAGCCTGACACAATGTATTAGTGTCAGGCTATTAGAAGCATCAATGAAGAAAGTGACACTGTTAGTGATTAAAATGTGACTGTTACTGTTTTAAAGTGGTCTACTCCCACTAGATTATTCGTTTCTAAAACCCAAAGTCCTCAGACGTTGTCCTTAGTTCTGACTTAATGCTTCAAACACATCAATGAACCTCAAGCTTAAACCGATCAACAGCAACATCTTCAAATGTCTATGATTCAGCTGAATAAATAGTTGACACATATGTTATTATAGTCCATAGGAAACATCATCAACATAGCAAACAAAAAACCAAAACAATACAAAATGAAAAATAAAACATAATCTTAAAATCATAGAGTACACTTCATGAATACAAAAATACAGTATTAATGATTTAGTATATTAGATCAAAATCAAACAATAGGGCCGTTTTTAATATAAAAAAATAAGCCAGCATTAGATCTATATGGACGGCAGTAATGTGAGCCAAGTACCCCTGGCTGCAGCTTGCAGATCGGGGCTGGGCTCAATGTGGGGCAGAGTGCAACGTTGCGCTCAGCCCAAAATCAGCTCGTCATTACCCATTGACCTCTCTGTGTCCGTCTATTTACCCGGACTCGGAGTTCAATTTTTCTCAAGTTAGAATGCTTAACTGTATAAAAGCGCATCCTCCTTGAACTACTGCCCACGTTAATCATGTCCCTTCCCCCCTAGCGTTCTAGAATCTGTGCTACACCATCGGCGTTTCTTAATATAAGTAGGCCTACGCTACGCCATAAAGATAATTACATCCAGTCTGCATAAACATAGGCCTATAGCAATAACATTATCAATGCATTTTATCTCTAGCCTATCGGTATTTTCTTTATAGAATAGTTTAGTAGCCTGTGCGAGTCCCGGGAACATGCAACAATGAACCTCTTTAGCATCCCTATAATATATGGTCAATATATGGTCAACAAGGTCTGCTAAGAGTAGAGAACATAATACTGGCCTCTATTATAGTCTATTGTTTATACATAAATTTAATAGGGTGTGATCGCGACACAAAAATCATATTATATTATATTATATATTATATTATTATCATATATAATATAGATTTAAGCATTCTTCCTAGAGATTATGTTGGACAGTAGGAAACAAGGTAGGCCCCACGGACATTGTCAGCATGAGAAGACGTGCTGAAGGTGGGCTGAGCTCAACGTTGCGCTCCGCCCCACATTGAGCCCAGCCCCGATCTGCAAGCTGCAGCCAGGGGCTTCTCATGTGAGGTGATGGGGTCTATGATGGCTAAATGTCAGCACTGCTCAGACTGTCCAGCAGGGGTCAGTATTGACACCTTAATAACCCAAATGATAATGACTTTGTCATTCTAGCCTCTCCCCTCTGCTCTTTTTCTTTCCTAAATCCTTATTAGGCAATGCATTAACAAATGACACCATGAAACCCTAGTCCTACTGTCTCTGCACCCAGAGCTACTGAATGACATGACTGGCTCCTCATCTTATGCTAGTCTCCACTTGCACCGGGATCAGTTTTCATGCGTCGCTTGTGATGGGTTAAGGTGTCAGCAGAGACGTCAGGCACACTGCTCTCAGATCAGTGAAATAGGGCACTGAAAGCATTACAGGAAGAGACCCCACTGCCGCTGCAGCACCAGTGCTTTTCGGAGCGGGTTTTGATGCTTAGACTGCAGAGGGGCGTGAGAGGGGCGAGGGACGGGGCAGGATGTCCACGACGAGACGCCCAAGACAAAAGCGGCGCACTAGCTGACCACATCGCTGTAGGGCACCCGCGCCTCTTCGTCCTCCTCCATCAGTCCTCCTCCTTCGGCTGCGGCGGCGGCGCCCTCGGGCGTCTTGCGCAGGGCGGTCAGCAGGGCGCGGAGCAGGACCAGGCTCAGGCCCACCAGCAGCCGCAGCAGGAGGAAGGCCACGGGCACGGCCAGCTGCATGAGGTGGAAGATGGACGCGCTGAACTCGCTGAGCACGCACGTCAGGAAGTAGGTGCCCAGCGCCACGCACGGGTACAGCGCCAGCTTGGCCAGCATGAAGGCGTGGTCGCGGCCGCCGTAGCGCACCAGTGGGTGGAGCGTCTGGCGCTCGTCGAACAGCGCCGCCACCCAGATGGCCAGCTGGAAGATGCCGGCGAAGAAGAGGATGACGCAGCTGGCCTGCACGGCCTCGGCCGCGTTGCGCGGGTCGTGCCGGAACTCGGTGGTCAGCTCGTAGGCCAGCGGCAGGCCGCCTACGAACGCCAGGGAGAAGGTGTTGAAGAGGCCCATGAGGCGCGAGGCGCGCGTCACGTGCAGGAAGAGCGAGTGGTGCACGAACCACAGCAGGCCCACCGTGGCGAACGAGCCGAAGTAGGCCAGGAACTCAGGACCGTAGTCCCTCAGCGCCGCCACCAGGCTGCCCCCGAACTTCTCCTGCACCGTGATGGGGTCAGGAACGTTATCCTCACTGCAGACAACACACACACACACACACACACACACACACACACACACACACACACACACACAACACACGGGATTTGGTTACGTCAAATATCATCAGTATACAAATAAACAGTAACATTCTCAGTTTATATACATACGATTTCCAGATTATATTTGAATGCTCATTCTATACTGTAGCACCGGCTTCGCTACTGACAAATGGATGCAACCTGTCTGAAAGGCCTGACAAGAGGATGCTACCATAATTATGGTATTTATTTAACCTAGCTATCCGTGAAAATGCTACCAAGCTACTATAGAAAGGTTAAGCATCATGGCTAAATGTTTGCTACAGGAAGCCTTTTTATGTGGTACATTCATAGCCAGGTCATAGATTAGCCACAGAGAAGTTGGAGAATTATTTTTTTCCTTTCAGAGATTGTTCATTTTGTTGGCTAACATCAAGCAGAATTAGCTACAATACAACTCCACCATGTCTCTCTCCTGTGCTGTGAAATCACAACAATGTCAGATAAAGACGCACACAACTGTTTGACAGGAATACCAAGCTTAAGTGTTCACACACCAATTACTAAATCTGGCCAGAATCAGGGCTTTTTATTCAGGGCATTTTGACAGCTAGTTAGTATTTTGTGACGGCCATGTAACAGCTAGTTAAAGTATTCTCAAAAAGTAACCTGCAGGAGTTCTACAGGACTACATGTACAACATACAAGCCCACTAAACACACTGACCATATGTCCAGAATAAGAAGTGTGGCCACAATAGCGTAGACCCCGTCGCTGAAGGCCTCCACGCGCTCCTTGCTGAGAGGCTCGCTGGGGTGGTACGTGTAGAACAGCACGGCGTCCGGCTCGTCCTCCAGGGGCTGACCTGGACACAGAGACGTACAGAGATGCTGGAGCTCCAAAACAGAGCACAGGTGTCTGATCTCTCTTGAGTTTACCATCAAGTATGTTTCAAATAATCCTGATCTCTCGAGTTTACCATCAAGTATGTTTCAAATAATATATAATACTATATATATACTGTATAATACACATAACATGAAACTTGATTCTATATTTATAATATTTATTATAATATTTATATTGGGATTTCAAATAATATTTATGAAATTGTATCTCCAAAACAAAGAATTTGACACCCTAAATCTATAAGAAACATCAACACCATTCAACACATTGGTGGTAGTACAGCATACGTACCAATAGCCTTAGCCTTACACCATTTCAAAGACTGTGCTATGTAGGGCAGGAAGATGACAATGGCTAGAATGACATAAGACTGCAAGCAAAGGAAGAGAGGTTAAATTAACGCACAAAAACATGAATTGTTCATTTAAAGCATTTACATACATTATTATTAATTAATTACAGTATTCATAAAATACACATTAATGTTATATAGACCAGGGGTTCCCAAACTTTCCCATGACAAGGTCCCCCAAATACCACTATGTTCTGGCCAAGGCCCCCCTTTTGCAACATCTTATCCTTGAAAACCACCACTTTAGACCATCTGTAACAATGCAGCAATGCCAAGTACATCTCATTAGGTGTACACCTTTATTTATAAATGTATTCAGAGCATACATACTGTACCAGCACAATGCTTTTAGTATAAATTATATTACTGCTATGACTTGTTATTATAGGATTACTATTACTTGGTATTATAGTATTAATACTACTTGTTATTATAGTGTTACTATTGCTTGGTCTTTGTTTTAACAGTGTAACTAGTTGTATCAGAGACTTTCTAATGGGGAGACACAGTACTCAAAAAATCCTCCATAGAAATGCATGGGGTTAGTTTGTAACACCAATATGGCAGTTGTCTTCACATATCACACCCCTTCCGCGGCAAAACGTTGACATGTGAATACATTGAGCCAATCATGTGCTGTGTTGTGAAGACATCGTGCCAATCATGTGTTGTGATCTCGCTGCTGGAGCAAGTTTGGTGTCGTGAAGCCATGCGCACGCGCATTTCTGCCGAAATAGATGCCCGATAAGTGCCCAAAAAGCGTTGCAATATGGCCGCCGAGTGGAGGGACTTGCCTAAAAGGACTTTGGTTGTATGCAGAGCATGCCTCCTGCCCCTCGTGCTAGATCCCTGAAAAATCCCTGTCCCGGAGTCTGCAAGTAAATCTCACCAGCTGGAAGAAGATGAAGGAGAAGATGCTGGCGAAGAGGCACATGATGGGTACTCTCATGATCACCTTGAGGATGTGGTGCTTAAAGTAGGCCTGGTCCTGGGAGATCTGAATCTGCTCGTTCAGGAGAAAAGGCCGGCTGAACCCGTATATCACTATCGCCGCCTACACAGAGAGACCATGACCACAGAAGATCTCAGGTTAGAATATGCACATACAGACCTGAGATTTGGCGAGCCAGCAAGAACAGCTATAGTACATGTGAGTAAGCAAAGCCAAATATGTGCATGGGAACTCTTACTGTTATTAAGCCGCACAATGCCTGATGTTCTTCCTGTTTATAATGTGCTGAAAATTCACCCACTGAGTGTGTGTCTACTTCATTTGAAGAGTTTTAACTCATGTCATGTTAAGTTCAACCTTCAAAATTATGTTCAGTGCCATCATGACGTCTGCAGCTGCTTCAGTCTCTTTAGGGTGTTTACTCTGACCTGGGGATGACCAGTACTAGTGCAGACACACACTGCCGCTGTGCACATTGTCCACTGGGATTTGTAGTCTGTAGATGTTTAAGTTAACACACGCCCTACAGATCGCCTCACCTGAATTAGACCAATGACCATCACACAGGCACAGAAGAGGAGAATCCCAAGGACGTTTTCTGGGAATGTTGCCATCAAGGTGAACTGAGGGAGAGATTCATGCACAACAATGTCAGCCGTGAGACTGGAGTATTAACGGCACCCTACACAAATTGTTTACCCTAAAAAGGATGTGGTCCTAGACCAACGCAACAGTACCGGTTCCTTATTTTGTCTGTTGTTCCTAAATTTACAATAATTCAGAGACCCTACTTGAACAGAAATGTTGTGCTATTCTAGTCATTGCCTAATTCACATTGAACATTCTGAAAAGATTGTCAAAAGTACCAAAATAATTTAATGATCAACAGTGTTCTTCGTCCCTACTAGTCGTTTCACTGCTGCACTAACAGGACCACTTGTTCCAACCAACAAGCCAACTCTATTTTTATCTATGTATTCTGACATGGTTTTACCCTGGGAAAAGCCCAGATGTACTTCCGGCAAATTTGAGATTAGCTCAGTTACGACTGAGAAGGGTCTGGTTTCAACCGGGCTAATGGTTTGTGGCTCTGACTGTATATGCCTTCCTGTCTGTCTGAGGTTGTCAAGTCTGTCAGTCAAGTACTGTGCTCCACCCCCTTACCAGATGAGGATGACTCATACTCACTGTGTAAGGGAGAAAGGTGATCAGCATCATACAGGCCTACGAAAGTCCCAGAAAGGAGGAAGTAGAATATGATTTACGCAAGACACATCACAGTCATAAAAGAGACATTTTAAAATAACATGACCTTTCATACAAATAGAATCAAATCATCTATTAAGAACCATGCACTGCTCATTTCAACTTACCAAATTGAGAAGTGCAAGGAAGTCATCTATGCGCTCAATGACTTGAAATAACCTGAGGGGAAAAAACACACCATTAATGAAATGCAACAATTAAGTGAAGACCTGCAGATTCAACAAAAAAAACAATGGTCTGGCACATGCTGCCCTTTAGCCTACAGTGACAAATTTCACATCACATTCACCCTGGAGGAGTTTCAGAAGTTTAGGCTACCTGATGTGGGCAGCCCATGCCACAGTGACGATCAGAAATGTCATGAGGTACACTGCAATCTTAGTGGCCAGCAGCAGCTGGAAGCTCTCCTTTAGCTCCTGCGGAACAGGGACAGTTATGAGACCACAATACAGGAGGTCAAGGCTGACAATGAAATAGAATAACTATAGAAATGATTTACAGAGGACAAAAAACATTGTTTATCATATATACCTCATGTTCTCCAATTTTTGTGTGGGCTACTGGCAATATCTGGAGACAAAGAATTTGCATGAAAAATCATGACCTCGAGACAAACACTTTAGATGGACAGCTAGCTGTGCATTTTCGAAACAACAACCACAACACGCCCCCAAAGCACCTTATCACCAGTCTGCCTGGGAGTGCCCATGATAAGAAATCACAGTCATCCATTCTAACGTTGGCAAATACTGTATACACAAATAAGGAACCTCTAGAAGTGGCAACATTGTGACCTATGAAGCCAACAGTCTGCAGCTGACTATGCCAGAGTAAATGTAGGAAATTTGAACAAATGATTTAACCTAGGGGAGAACAGTTAGTGTGACGTATGTTAGTCAACATAGAGCGGATCTGCAAATGGCCTACCACATGATTGTATAATACATTAAACAATTGCATTCGTAGTCTACCCTTTACTGCAATTATCTTACCATGACAGTCGCTATGATGGATATGAGCGCATCGCTGTACGCAAGAAGACGGTGCGAAGATTGCGTGCTACTGTGGCCATCTCTTTCAGATGAAGTGACGCTCTCCAGAAAAGAGCGAGTCTGGCTCCTTTGACTTGTCTTCTTCTCCATGGCCTCGTCGACATGGTGCTCGATTATCTCACTGTCGTCGTTTTCCCCCATGACCGCTGCCTTGCATTAACTGATGAACAGTGCGCATCAAAGGGAGTGATTTGTTTTCAAACAAAGTGAGGTGAACAGCCGACCGGAAACGTTGTTCACGAGAATCACGAGCGTGATATCATAAAGTATCAGCTTCAGCCATTGGAAGGTGAGAAACTGTAACTGTATCATATGACATACATATCTGAGATGCTTAGCTGTGTGTAGCCAGCGACAATACGAAATTCAAAAATATGTCCGCCAAGCACCATGTTTTCAAAATAAAAGTCGGAAGTTATTGTGTTTTTATAGCAAAAAGACAAACAAAATATTAAGTAAAGGCCTATGTGGCCTAGTCCGCTACCAAAGGTAGGCTACACTAAACGTAGAGGTTTTAACAGACCAACCTGGAAGAAAGAACCTTTACAGTGACTGGGAATTTAAGAGGGTAGACATTTCCTAGTGTTAGGTTGGTCTTTGTTGCTGCAGTGATGCTGGCATGGACACACAAACTAGGGGATAGAGTTCTGCTGTAGCTTTCCACTTCACTCAGTTGCTTCTACTACTACTCTACAATTTATTTGTCAGGTAGCCTATATGTTACTCATCCAACACATAGAGTCCATCTAAAATTAATAATGTGAAGTTACAAATAGGCTAAAAGAATACTTTGAGAGATCATACAAAACAATCAGAGAATGAACATACCCAGCACAGAAGATGGGAGTTCTGACTACAGAAAGGCTCCTCGAATATCGAATACCCCAGTGTTTTTCAACCACTGTGCCGGGGCACACTAGTGTGCCGTGAGAGATCAGGTGTGCCGCAGAAAATTACCCAAATGTCACTCACTGGTCCAGAAAAGCAACTGTTGCATCAAAGAATTTATAACCACATGCTCTCATTGATTGTATGATTGCACTATTTTGTGGTATGCAGGCATTGTACAACGGGGGCCCCATATCCAGTATTCACAGAATCATCACATATCCAGTTCATAACAACAATTAAATTAGATATAGTCACCTACGAATGAAACAGAGGGCGCTTGTTTTATTGAGCAGGTCTTGCATAGAAGCCATAATAAGGCCATATCTGTGTATTATTTAAAATTTTAGGCTATGGTATGTTTATTTTTTCTTCACACAGGATGTTAGTGTGCCGTGGGACATTTTTACGACGGAGTATTAGGGCCACACATGAAGAGACAAATATTTTTGCCATGGCGAGATTAAACTCGACATGTTGACTTTAAAGTCGACATGTCGACATTAAACTCGACATTTCGAGAATAAAGTTGAAATTTAATGTCGACTTTAATCTCGACGTGTCGACTTTAAAGTCGCCATGTCGACATTAAACTCGACATTTCGAGAATAAAGTTGAAATATCATATCTACTTTAATCTCGACGTGACATGCTGACATTAAACTCGCAATAGGCCTAGGCCCTACTGTTTAAACATAGCCTACACAGTTTAAGCTATGTAGCCTACACTAATACACAATATGTTACATGAAAAATGGGCTTCAAATAGGTGTTATTTCAGATAGATTGCAGATATTCAGATAGATTCCGTCTTGTCTGTTAACTATCATTGCCGTCATCGTGAAGTGCTGTCTCGCGGTTATGGAAATACTATGCCGTTTAGGCTAAATAGCTAGAAAAATATATGTATCCAATGATATAATGTTTCTATACAAAATGTTATTTCACTCTGTTTTACGTGGTTAAGGCTACTGCACATCCAACTGCCCTTCATGACCCACGGGCGTCACTTTCCATAGGATAACATGGCTAAACTCATTTTTCTAAAACTGCTTTTCCATGTCTCACCTGCAATACGTAGCCTAGGAGGCTAGAAACACAGGTAGGCCTATAGCCTAAGCATAGTATTTTGATCCCGTGAGAGAATATGTGTGCATGCACTTTATTTATGCACTTTGTGTGCATATGTGTGCAAGTAGGCTACTAGCCTACATGGGGTGGTCGGGAGGACAGCTTCATTCGTCCCTCCATAGACATTCAGCAATGGGCTGTTTTGCATCCATTACAAACAAGCAACGTGAAAGTCTAGGATTGGGGAGAGCGCCTAGTATGCCTCTAGTGCATAAGCATGAAGTTGAACATTTAGATGCAACAACTAAATGTTTAGAACAACACTTTAATAATAGGCCTACAATAAATAAATAAACCGCTATGACGTTTAGGCTACTTTTGACCATCGCATTTATCGCCTGTAACTCCGTGATAAGGACCTAACAGCAAAGTATTTGGCTGAGCAACGTAGGTTAATATGTTCTATGTTTTGTCCAGATATAGGCCTATGTCTAATCATTGTTGCACTCAAACACTCTGAATCATTGTTGCACTTGTTGCATTGTTTCATTCGTCCTCCCTTTCAATCGTCCCGAGCGGTCGTTCTCTCTCCAAACTAACTTTATTCTCAAAATGTTGAGTTTAATGTCGACACGTCGAGATTAAAGTCGACATGATATTTCAACTTTATTCTCGAAATGTTGAGTTTAATGTCGACATGGCCACATTAAAGTCGATACGTCAAGATTAAAGTCGATATTACATTTCAACTTTATTCTCGAAATGTCGAGTTTAATGTTGACATGCGACTTTAAAGTCGACATGTTGAGTTTAATCTCGTCATGGCAAAAATATTTTTTTCCTTCATGTGTGGCCCTAATACTCCGTCGTACATTTTAAGTGTCAAAAGTGTGCCGTGGCACAAAAAAGGTTGAAAAACACTGGAATACCCTATTGTGTCAACTTTCCTTAAATAGGCTACATTGATAGGGATCACATGGTGAGTTGTTGATAAAACTGAGACCACTGCTGTAGTGAGACCATTAGAGTTAATCAATCAAGACATGACAATACATTTGATTACATTTCCTGGTCCAACAAATGTCCCATGCATTGACACAGGATGAAATTAAATTCTTGTGATGTGTAGGCCTACTGTTGAAAAGTTATGCCTTTTGAGGTAAGACTCAGTTGAACCACATAGACAATGGATGCCTAGGGCCTACATCCAGTGCCCCCGTTGATTTTTATACAGCTGACATGGCTTTGATGTGGACTTTTATTTTGACATTTTTTCCCCTCCTTATTGCTTCCTATTGTTATTTGGATATGGATCGGTAGAATTGTCTCTAAAAGATTTGTACATACTTGAAAAGATATGCACAAATAGATGTTTATTTGTAAATATGTCTTCAAGTTAGGTTCATAAAATAACTTTCTTTGCTTTCATTTGAATCAAGATACACTGGTAAAAATGACTTTACTGTTAATATGGACTTCTGGAATGTTTAGAAATGTAAAATAATAGAATTTAATGAATCGTGAAAAAATATGCCATTAATTGTGATTAACTATAAAAATTCAGCGATTAATCGTGATTTTAAAAAAAAAATAGTTTGACAGCCCTAAAGAAAACACTTCTTTTTCTGATTCCATGTTTCTACCACATTGTCTTACAACCTGTTGGCATGTGGCAGTGTCATTTTCAGTCAGAACAACCATATTGGTCAAGAGGAAATCAACATTAAATCATTATTTGCCAGGGGTATGAATAATTGTGTTCCTAACTGTCTGTCTGTGTGTGTGTGTGTGTGTGTGTGTGTATGTATGTATGTATGTATATCAGGCCCCGGATCTAGGCTGCTCAGACTCGGGGGGCAAATAGAAATTTGGGGCGGGCACAATGAAAACCGTAAAACCTGAAGCCGCAAGCCTGAGAGTTTATTTTACTGTCTGGAGTTGTAGATGAAAAGGTCCAGTTTAATAAGTTGCCAGATGTTAAAAGCACAGTGAGTGTCAAATGCTATGCTTATTTCATAATTTTAGGGGCAGGCCACCTGGCCTTCAGTTGGGCATATTTGGTGGGGTGCACAAAGGCCACACGTCAGGGCACCAAGGCCAAAGTTAACTAGGCTATATATATAGTTAGGCTACATAAAAACGATAAAAGTTACATTTAGCCTATTCACAGCAGTAGACCTGCATCACGGTATGAAACAGTAGGCCTACAAAAACATGAAACATGACATATTACATAGAACTGTAAATCATATAACTGATTTGAATATTTACAGATATCTAGACGATATTTGTAACATTTATTTTGTATTTGGCCTGATATGAAATCATGTATTGAACAATTTAAACACACTGAAACCTGAAGCCCAAAGTTGGAGACATGCATTTAGACATTGCTGCAAATGTAAAACGGGATTAGGATACTCTTGAATGGCTGTACAGGGGAATGCTTACACCTTTGTGTTCGGTAAGGTCTGCTGTTTCTTCTGATGTGGTTTGTCATGTGTTGAGGGAAAAGTTCGTGAAGTATTCCACCGAGATTAATGGGTAGGGAGATGGGCGCAGAACGTTAAAAAAGAAAAAGCTCTTTCGTGTGATGTGATAGGCTACATGTGATATCTGCGTGACGAGTAGGCTACTTCGGGAGTAGTTCAACAAAGAATGGGTGAATTTGGACGCACTTTCTTTCTTGCCGTGCACTGTCACTTTCTCAACTGCGTAAAAGGCTAAATTAATTTGCGCTGTGAATGCTAAGCTTAATTTGACAGGCCATAAGCTAAATAGTCGGATGCAAAGCAGAATATCGAAAGAAAGGGGCACCAAGGCCACAGTGGCCTGTGAACCTCCGATTTTCAAAGGAGCATCAAAGCAGCATTCCCATGACAAACTAACTGGCTAGATCACCTTAGAAAGCTAACATGCACATTAGCTAAAAAACTAACCTCAATCAAAACAAGAATATACAAACACTAACACAACAGTTAAAGGTCTTTATTTAAACCAGCAACAAGAATCTATATTATATCTAGTATAACCTTTATGGAAATATGATAGCCCTCTAGGCCTACTGAAGTAATCTATGAAACAACAAGTGCTATGCACAAAGTGTGGAATAGTAGGGAATCGCTGCTGCTCCGATATTTATACTATCTAACCAGCAAATCAGCAGCCTTAAAATTCAGCTGGGGCGAATTAGAAAAGTGTGATTGGCAGATTCAATAGCTGTCAAATAAAATTGACCAATTAGGTGGGGCAGAAGAAATATTTTTTTTTGGGGGGACAACACAGTCATGCCAATGCTTTTCTCTGAACACGTGGCTTTCATTTCAAGGGTCTTATCAATTCACTTGTTATATATTTGGAACATTAATCTCTAACAATTGGATATATGCTCTGATGAACCTTTGGCTTCAATGTTGTATGCTGTTGAACATAAAAAGGTATGTGAATGACTTAATCATACAGTCTTTTTTATTGTTTCTTGGTGGCTTTCTTCTTGTGTGTTATGTGATGCGAGGTTAGATGTGTGCTCCTCTTGAAACTCTTCCCACATATAGTACACGGATATGGCCTTTCCCCTGTATGGATCCTCTGGTGTTTCTTGAGATCAGACATTTGACTAAAGCTTTTTCCACACTGATAGCACACGTGCGGTTTTTCTCCAGTATGTGTGATCTGGTGAAGGGCGAGTTCTGCCTTTGTCCTGAAACTATTCTCACACATAGTACACTTATGAGGTTTTTCCCCAGAATGGATCATCTGGTGTCTCTTGAGACTGAACATGAGATTAAAGGTCTTTCCACACTCGGAACAGTGATGGGGCTTTTCTCCAGTATGTGTAATCTGATGGACTGCGAGATCTGAGCTACTCCTAAAATCCATTCCACATGTAGTGCAATGATGGGGCTTTTCCCCTGTGTGAATCATTTGATGTCTCCTGAGATTACCTATGTGACTGAAGGTCCTTCCACACTCTGAGCACCGATGGAGCTTTTCTCCTGTGTGTATTTGTTGATGATTTGCAAGTGCGGAAGAACCAGCAAAGGTTTTAAAACAGTGGGAACATTCATTTTGTTTCTCTCCGGTGTCCGATCGGTGATTTAATTTCTGGCTTGAGATCGTCCTGCACCGGGAGCTTCTGAGACATCTCTGTTTGTTTATTTTTTCCTTAGCACTCCCTCTTCTGTTAGATTGGTTCCTTAGAACGTCTCCTATAATATTGGAAAATAATTTTTAAACAGCATCCTTTTCCTTGTTATATTTACAACATTGAACATGTCACAGACTGCAGATAGTATCCTATGATTAAAATACTCCTATTCTCTCTACATGGTCTCACATTTTATTGAGTGCATCACAATTTAAAGCCATTTATAAAATGAATGTGCTGTAAATATAAATAACAAATTGAAATGATTTTCCCCTAAAGATCGAGTGCCCACAGCCAAAACGGGTGAATAAAGGTAAATAAATGATATTTCATATTATGTTTGATTACCATAAGAGTGGTTCATAATATCCCATCAGCCTGAGAGTGGTAGGGCAAATGTGTTTTGATTATCAGTTTTTGAAGCCCCACCATTATCACCTGTAAGCTTGAATAGCCTTCTCTCAGCAATTTTATGGCTAATGGCAGAAACAATTCAGCAACTTACTTGAAGGAGAAGAGTCATCATAACCATATTCTCTTAAGTCAGTTTCTTCCTCCTGTTTAATTTTCATTGGTGAATATGTTTTTTCTTTGCAGGTCAAGGATGAAGTTGTGTCTGTCTCAGTCTTGTAGTCATGTTCCAGCCCAAGCTTTTCTCCCACTTTCCCACTTGCAAACAGATAGTCTTGTGGCAAATAATCACATTCTTCTTTTTTTATCTCCTTCACGGTCACAGGCAGTTGGGCTGATTCCGTGAATCTGGACATTTCAGACTTTAGTTCTGTTTTGTAAAAGGCATCCAGTCAAACATTCCTTCAATGCAAAGGGTAATATTACATGTACAAACAATATATGGTTGACCATGTGTCAAGGAAAAATTTCCCTTTTCCTAAGAAACAAGAACCACGACAACATGTAAGCTTTTCAACCAGCAAACTCTGATCAGAGGAGTGTGTTCACAGAGCAGGGATTCCCCCTTTCTCCAAAACAGTCTCTGCCTCCGAACCAGAACAAGCTCTTTTTATTACAGTAGCTCAGAATAGCAAGGATCAGATAGACAAACAGACAGGTGAGTGTGTGTAAGAGAGAGAAAGAGAAAGAGAGACACTAGCAGTGACAGTTGGCTGTTTAGCTGGCAGTTATAGAATTTAGAATATCGAATAACTTGAAGCACATAGTGCTCTGTTCTTCATGGTTGGTGATATTAGTGACCTTCTAGCCTTCTACATTTGAGCAAGCACATTTTCATAGTTCATGGTGGCACAGTCTAGTTAGGTTATATTCTGAGGTGTGTCTTTCTGTTAGTCAGGTGATGGCACACATATTCTAAAAGAAACAGATTTTGGGCTATGTATCCAGGCAGATATGTGTGGACTGGTGAATGACCCATCACTACAGACCAGGGATGGATTACTGCACAGGCCTGCCGGTCAGGGGGCCCTGAAGCCCAAGCCTTTGCATGGAATCATTGCCTCAATATCAACAAATCAGGATGTAGGCTATGAATTCATGAATTGAATTTAGTATTGGCCATCCCCAAAATGCACCAGAATACAGGAAATCACATCAAACAAATTAAAAAAAATTCTGGGGGAGGACCCCCAAACCTCCCCTCCCACATATATGACAATTAGTGGGGGGCCCTTAATACATCTGGGCCCAGGGGCCCGAAAGTTCATAATCCGCCCATGCTAGAGACATATGCCAAATTTCTTGTTTTTGTCCATGAGAGAGTATGGAGATTGGTGATCACAGATCAGCCAATGATTACAATGTTACAGTGCAGTTATTTTACAACAGAACAAAGCAGTTTGGCACAGGAACTGCTACAAATCCACCTGGAACAGTGAGCATCTGCAGCATGCTAAGATTCACTACTAGAAATCATGTGAAGCAGGCAGGACTCAGTGTCTTCAGAAAAGACGTGGTAGAACATCTTCTGAACTTGCAGCAACACCTCCAACTGCATCAAGTCCATCTAGAGGGACTTTGTACACTTGTTCAGCAGCAGCTGCTGCCAGATAAGTGCTTCTTCTGTCAGAAGCAGACAAAAGGGAAATAAATTAAGAGCCTATGTTGAGTACAAATATGTTTTCTGAAGGCCTAAACAGAGCCCAGCCAAAAACTCCAATAACATTTTGATCAAATTTGAGGGACAGCTATGACCATGCAGGATCATCCAGACCAAATGTAATCTACATACCTATTTATGTACCAGCATGCAAAATGTGAGCCTCCTACATGGTTTAGTTCTTGTGCTTTGGGCTTGTGAACTTTGACAAAAAAAAGAGGCCGAACAAAATCGACACCCCCCTCCCCCTGTAAAACTGACTGTATCTTGGAAAGTATTGATCTTACATAAAAGTAATTTTACAGTCTCCTGGGTAACATAGGTACACCTGGTAATTTTTTCAGAATTTTTTGAGATCTAAGTGCGTGGGCCCTGGTTGAATTGACGTGGAATGACCCTCCTAGGTTTTTAAAGAAGCCCTATGCAGGTCTGGTTATTCCTTCACTGTTTCTGGGTTTTCGCCTGATTTGGGCTCGCATTTTGACTGGTGTCTGGTGACTGCAAGTGACTGCTATGCTAAACCCCCACTAGCTAGCGAGCTAGCCATCAATAAACCAAGCTAAACGACGAGCAAACACATTGTTCAAGAGACTATCAAATCACATTACAAAAACGAAGTTCACCCAAGGGTAGGCTACTTACAATTTCAACAGCAAAAAAGCCAAGTCGGATTCCGTTTTGCAGTCTTCTTAGAAACTACAATCTGACTACATTTTCGAGTATTTCCGCCGAGTTACATCCGGATGTGTTCGGACCGTGACCAGAAAGTTGCATATTCGTTTTTTCCGCAGAGAAGCACTAGGGGGAGACGAAGCACCCACCAAACGACCCAAACAGTGTTGTAGAACCATCACAACGACTCTCAACCTGCATAATTTGCTAAAATTGTTGCATAGGGCCTCTTTAACACTTGTGGATGAGGTCAGTGGAAGATCACTATATGTAGCCTGTGATGTGGATAGGATATCCCTCATATGTTTAGAACCTAAAACCTTGACTTGCAAGAAAATTATTCGTCATTTGTCAAATTATTCTTGAAAAGCAGGAAATTATTTGTCATCCATGTCTTTATATCTCTTATACATGTGTCAAGTTTGGCTAACGGGGTTCAGTGGTGGTTCTAGGATTTTTCTTGGCCACATCATACACTGAGGGGCAAAGAACCGGTCAACATCCATACACAGAAAATCCCTTGTTCAGTAAGGCAGAGGCACGTAGTCTACGTGATATGCAGGACTATACGCAGTACACCCAAACGCTTTTTGGGCACTCATCAGGCATCCTATTCGGCAGAAATGTGCGTGCGCAAGGCTTCACGACACCAATCTTGCTCCAGCGGCAAGTTCACAACACATGATTAGCACGATGTCTTCACATCACACCACATGATTGGCTCAATGTATTCACATGTCGAAGTTTTGCCGAGGAAGGGGTGGGATATGTGTAGACAACGTTACAAACTAGCCCCATGCATTTCTATGGAGGATTTTTTGAGTGCTGTGTCTCCTCATTAGAAAGTCTCTGGTATACCCATCACCATCTCCGTATACCCACTTAAAACAGACAAGGATAGGTATTAATATTTAGAGTTGATCACAGTATACCCAGGGCTCGAAATTAACTTTTTTTCTCAGTGTCCCGCAGCTGTCCCGAATTCTACTTGCCACTGTCCCGGACTTAAACACCAGTGTCCCAAATTCAAGTTCTTGTTTTTAATAAACGGCATAATAATCAGTAACTTGCATCACTTAATTAACTCGTTCTGGTCCACCATGTCAGTTCTGAACAATTTATTAAACACCATTTCATTAATCATCTGCTGTTTCACACAACACTCATTTTCAGAGATTGCGCTTTTGGCTCTTTTTTGAGGTTGCACTAAACATTCATTGTCCATCGTTTTGACGGACAGGGTTGTAAAACATTCCGTCAATAATCTATTTTCACGTGTCTTTAATTTCAATGTCAGTTTGGTATGATGTCATGGCCACAGATCTCAGTGAAAACAATAAGTAGCCTAGCGTGGGAAATTACCACAAAGCTGTCAGATAGGCTAGCCTACTCTCCTGCCACGCTGTCACCCTCAAATGCGTTCCCAATTAAATGAATTAGCAAAATGTAGTTAGAATATGTATCTCGATGTAACAAGCTGTTTTGACATTGTAAACGTTCTCTAAGAAGAGTGTAAAGCAGTTTGCAGTACCCTAAAGTTAACCACAACGTCTATTGCTGGAAAAAATAGCGAGCGGCCTATTTTAATAATTTGATAAACTAATAAATGCTCGGCGGGCCGGATTAAAGTGCATGGCCGCAGTTTGGACACCCCTTAGAACCGCCACAGCGAAATGTGAAATGCTAACTTAAATAACTGTTTTCATTGTTATAGGCTACCTTGCAACACTATCGTTTTGTCAAATCGCAGTTGCAGTAGGCTATTTAGCTCAGCATGATATTGGTGACGTTTGTCTGTCAATGACAGAAAACACGTACCGTTTTAGTCAGAGAGGACTGTCATCTCGTTTTTTTTTTTAGAACACCAGTGTAACCTTAGGCCTACACTATCAGTCAAAAATGTTCACAATGTCATGAAAACAAATGCCATTTACCTGCCTGCTAGTTAGGTAAGTTAACCTCTATATCGGAAAGTGACCCATTAGGCCTACCGCCCTTGCCCTATTTTTGTGTCGGCCTATAAGTCACAATATTCATTTAACCAATACGGCAGATTCCTAAGGAAACGCAAGCACCCAGCCCATTTGGGTATCTTACTATATTTGTACCAAAAATAACATTGTAGCCTACAGTGATTTGAAGAGCAGTAGCCTAAACAGTGTTGTAAGGCTGCGTGTACAAAACCGCTTTACAGATTTCTTTACAGATCAGCTGGCTAACGCTGCTTTTGCCAGCTGCCCGTCACGCCAGGTCAAATTTTGTATAGGCCAGATTCTGTATTTTATTCAGACAAGAAAGATACGTTTAGATTCCCATGTGAACAGTTTAGGGAAAAAGTACCTATTTTGAAATTTGCTTTGCCATTTTTTCTACTGTCCCAGAGTTGTCCCAGACATCATTCTATTGTGTCCCGGAAGCATTTTTTATGGTCCCCGGGACGTCGGGACATCGTTAATTTCGAGCCCTGAGTATACCCACTACAGCTAACTAGACTACATCACAGCAGTAAGGTGCATACATTTCACCAGTCTTACCTTGTTCAAATACTTGAATGCTAAATGCTAAAAAACAAAAAAGCCAATACAATTCTTAACAATTTTCCCATTTATTTATAATGTGCATTGAAAACACAATATAAAACTAAAATATAATAGACACTTCAGTGGAAATACATTGATATTTTAAACAGAAATCATACATCATCATACACACATTTTTCGTTCAATTAAACAAGTTTTACTTTAACTCTTTCCCCTTTTGTTGATAAGAGAAACAACTACATCATATTTACACAATTTTTTCAACAACTATTTTTACAATGGTTTGATTTGGAATGGTCTTTGAAGCCACCGTCTTGCTTCCAGTTAGAAAAGCCTGATTCTGATTTGAAGACTGACGATGGGTCATTTGAAAGCGAAAAAATTACGGAAAGGGTAGCAAAACACTAAAGATGGAATATTCCTACCATTTGAAGTCTTTGTATCAGAAGTCATTGAGTGGCCTCTTCCTATTTCCGTGCTGCATCTTGCGGAATACCAGTTTAGGAGAGGTTGCACAGAACCATCTGCTCTAGAATGGGAAATGTCTGGAGAGAAGAAAATGAAACAAGTTTGAGTAACTTAATTGTTATTAACTTTCATAACCCACTGTCAACCTGGCATTTCTAAAATGAATGACAAAATATGCTCACTGTAGTGGCAATAGGAAATAGCATCATACCATTAGAAGCAGCTATGCTTGGTGACTGGTGGTTCTGAAGACTGTGGGTTGAAGTCACCAGCTCCTGCACCATCCCAGTCTGTACGTGAAACACAAATGTGTGTCACAAGATCCATGCTTGTATTCAGCATGTCGTCTGGCAACTGTAAAACCAGTTATTGTTTTTTTTTTTTTTAAATCATATAAAGCTTGAGTGAATAGAGTAGAAAATTTAACCAATTTATCTCAATGAAACTCTCCTTGTCCTAACACTTTGAGACAGAATTCATGCGAAGCCCATGAATCAAATAAACTCATAATAGTGGTTAATAACTTTGCAATGATAGCTCACATTATCTACAAAAACGTAGCGTTAGCTATTAGGCATGTATTCTCATGTTCATGTTAGCAGCTGCCAAACTTTTTCCTCAAGCAAAAAAAAACGAACGTTATTTACATTTGGTAAGGCGCACTAGCGCATGAAATATTATTAATTTCGGACCCCAAACAAACAGGATGTCCATTTCTCTGCATTTCATTTAACACCATTTCAAACACTTCATACATTACCTTACATAAAATCTATCAGCATGCTAACAATGAATAACAATCAAACCTCAACTCAAGTAACCTAACGTTAAGTTATGTTAACAGTTCACTGACTAAGTCAGTTAACAGTTCACTGCAAGCTTGCTGCTGCTTCGTAATTTAATTGAAAAACATATTGGGACAGCAACAAATAAACGTCCCTTTCACATAATGATGATAACCAACATAGAGATTTGTGACTCACCAAGAAACTCCTGTGGAGGATGAATTCTAGCTGATACTTTCGTTAGCCAAATGTATCGGTTCTTCACGTTAGCTGATACTTCCGTTAGCCAAATGTATTCTTTCTTCACATTAGCAGAGACACATTAGCCAAATGTATTCTTTCCTTTACAGTTCACTGTGTGCTTTAGCTTTCAGGCTTCATAGGTGCATTACTGCCACCAGTTGTTTGGGAATGGAATTGCATCTCTGATCGTCGTACTCAACAAGTTTGACACTTATTGATGATTGACGGTACAGGGGCCAATGAGATTTCAGATGGGGCCCGGGCCCCTGTGGCCCCGCCCCTAGAACCGCCCCTGACGGGGTTAATTCATCAGGTTTTATGGAGAGGTATAGTTGTGTATCATCTGAGGTCCAGAAGGACCAGTATTGATACAAGGCTAGGTTTTTTGAGGGAGGGCTTAATAACAGATGTCTTAAACGACTGCGGTACATGCCCTGATAGCATTGAATTATTTATAATCAAGAGCAAAACATTATCCAGGAAGAGGAGAGCAGTCTTAAGAAGGTGTGTAGGAATAGGGTCTAGTAGACTAGTTGCAGATTTTGATGAGGAAATTGTGGAGGTGAGATCTAATATGTTGTGTATATGTAAATGAATTAAATGTTGTTCGAGGTCTCATCTGTGATTCTGTTATGTTTTTGCTATATTTCAGCAATGGAGTATGTGTATTTGGTGAAACTGATGGTTATTGATCTTATCTCTAATTGTTTGACATACAATCATAATACTAACATAGGGCTGCGACAACGCGTCGACGTAATCGATGACGTCGACGCAAAAAATATGTCGACGCAAAATATGGGCGTCGATTCGTCAAGCATAACGTGTGCTGCTAAATATTTTTAATTTTACACCTTCAGCGTTTTCCATACGTTGACTAATCTGTGGCTGGGCACCACGAAATCAAAACCGGCCACCACACATTGATGTTCTATGTTGTAGGCCTACTATTTAAATTACAGATAAGATAAAATAATTTCATTGATCTGCACTTTTTACTCACACAGCCTTTTCTCGCCCTGCCCGCTCTCTCTCGTAACGAGCCCGCTGCTCCTCCTCGCATGTGCATTTAACAAAATATTCACGACTGTTGAAGGATTGCTGTTGCCACATAGAAGCACTGCATAGAACACAGTGGGCTAAATTGCTATTAAATCCGGTTATCATCGTGACCATGCTGCGCAAATTTGTTCAAAACTGCTGCATTAAAGTTAAAGTAAACTCTGCTAAGGTCTTATCACAACATACATTATCTCAAAGCTAACGTTAGAATACTGTTTGGATGTCAAGTTTAGCATGCTTACTTGCAGCTGCTTGTAGCTATTCGTTACTCATGCAGGGGTCATTTTATTGACTCTGAATGTTTGCAAAATCCCGATGTAAATGGAAAAGTGTTTTCCAAGACTCAGAAGTGCTTGTCCAAAGGAGAAGTACGAACCGTTATTTGAACTAAATACGTTATGAATTGCATCCACACATCAGCAGCCTTTTAACTGTGTTAATGTTAATTGCAAGGATTCCCACACGAACGTCTTAAAATGACAGGCACTCAATTAGACATACACTACTGAACTTTATTGAATGCTGCCTCTGACTAAGAATGCATTACTTTTTGCAATGTTAAGAAATTCATGTTTTTTCATTCAGATATGTAAATAAACATGTATAAGTTGCTATTAGTGAATTAATGGGGAGTTAATCGATAATCGAATCGAGTCGAAATTGAATCGGACTGAAAAAATTAATCGTTAGATTAATCGATGCATCGAAAAAATAATCGCTAGATTAATCGTTTAAAAAATAATCGTTTATCCCAGCCCTACTAACATACAATTATACTGTTGAAAATAACTGTTTTGTGAACTTTATTCAACATAGCCAGTGATTTAGGCAACATTTATGATGTTAATTACAGTGAAATATACAATTAAAAAAAAATAGGGTTGAAACAGGTAAAAAAAAATGGACATAATTTTTCTCCATGTTCAATGACCTCTAAAGACAGTCCAACCACTCTCCAAAAATTAACATTTCAAACCCACAGAAACCATGTAGGCCCCCTGACTATCAGTTCCTCTTTATCTGTCATCAGTTTTACCACAGCTGGGGTGTCTTTCTGTCTCTTCACAAGGACATCCTGCATTTTCTGGAACACTCTACAGCTTGCTCAAACTGATATGTGTATAAATGTAAGCAATGATAACTTTATTAAACATTTCTATAACACCATGTCAACTGGAGAACATTTTAGTTTCAATTGTTGGTCACCCTGCTCCCTGTTCTTGTGACATGCTTTTCATTTATATTTTGTTCTGATGTCAGATGTCATGTTATCTTGTCCACACCCTTCACCTTTTTTTAGTTTTTTTTTTACCAATTCGCCTTGTTTGTTTAACCAGTCAGTCTTGTTCACCATCTCCAACAGTGTTCCCCTTGTAGGCCTACCTTAGTTTTTGTCTGCTTCACTTTATGTTCTCTGACTGTGTTCTAGACTGGAACTGCCAGCTCTCTCTGCGTTTTCCACCCTGGATTATGGTTGTGTTCATTTTGTGAAAGCAAAATCCTCTTTATTCCTCCAGTCCACCCTCTCAGAAACCTTGCTTTTTCTTAAGCAACAGTGTAGGTTGTTGTGGAGTGTCAGTCCATTTCCTCGTTTCATGTCGTTATTTGCAAGATGTAGGCCTAGCCTATCTGATAAAATTACATTGCATTTCGCATAACAGCATATTCGTCCGCAGCAAGAAAAACGTTGAGACAACAGTCAAACCGAATTTAAACTCACCTTGAGTCATTGTAGAGTAGCCTACTTCTGTGCACAGTCAAGGTGAGACTTTCTGAGTTTACCGGAGTTTACTAGTACACCTCGCTGGCTGCAGCCTGCGGGAAGGCTTGGCATCAAGCCCCGCCCACATCCAACTAAGCCATGTTTTCTTTGCCTACGTCACTCCCTATCTTTTACTGTCTATGGTCACTCCCCATACGCTTTGGCTTTACTACCGACAGCGAATTATATAGTATATTGTTTCATATTAGATGATAGAAACTGATGATTTAGGCTAAACACAAATGACATTTCATGCAACACAACAGTGATTTTTTCATGTAGGCCTAGGCTAGTTAGGCTACTGTAATTGGGTTCGCGTACTTTTTCGTTCATTTGATTTCCGGTTTTGAAACAATAGCCATGCACATTCAAAAAATTGGTCATTTTAAACATTGATGACAATGTGTTCAAACGGAAAATGTGCCATATTTAATTTAATTTAGCCCTCAAAAGTAGAATGGTGTGTTGTTTCATTATGATAGACTATCAGTTTAACAGCAAGAATTCTCCATTACAACCAAATGTAGCCTACAAATGGGCGATTTTGCTTAACCAGAAGCATGCATTGTGTAGCTGCTAACGTTAACCGGTTAGATCAAGCTAGACATATCCCCATCTCAAATATAGGCTACTGCCCAGATAGCAAGCAGCTATCGGACCACCGGTAGATAGGCTACTTGTCCGCAACCCGCGATGGTAACGTTAGGGCACCGGCAGTCCGCCGTATAAATGAATAAAGAAAAGGTTGTCAAAGCTGCGGCTCGTTAGCCCAACGGACCGCGGTAGAACCGATGTGCAAAAACTCAGCGGTCCGCCGGCGAGAGCGAAACCAGTGGGCAGCCGCCAGCCTCTTGCCATCTAGCTGACTGTTCCTATCTGACGAACGAGTACTGTGACAACGGCGTTCTTATGGAAACGTTGGTGCTGTTGCGAGTTGTTACACTGATTTGAATCCACAGTTTACGTGTTGAATTATACACTAAAACGTGTTTTGCCGTAAGTTGCTGGTTTGTAGAATGTAGCACTAGCAGCTCGCTCAGTCTCGTTGCGAGTCCTGGCTCTCTCTGCTGACCAGCTGCTGACCGCCTCCTCTCGCCGCCAGCAATTTTAAACTGCGTGACGTAATACACAAAAACATGGCTGACTTGGATGTGGGCTGGGCTTGATGTCAAGCCCCGCCTTCCCGCAGGCTGCAGCCATCGAGATGCTCCTCGGAGTTTACATTGAAAGCTTCGTCTCTTCTATCAAGTCTTACGGTACCGATCCACTTGCACGACACTTCATTTTGTCGTGTCGCATAGATGTCGCGCTGCCTCCCCACGTTCAGTCGTGTGTGGGCGTTTTGTTTAAAATGTCAGTTACCAGCTCATACTCTGTTCGTTTTAACGTATCTTAAGTGTTTTTCCACAAATGGACCACAATTTTAGGCATGTACTTAACAGTATACAACACATTAATAGCCTAAACAAACTATGCAAGCCATTTGGAAATCTTGTTTTATTTAAACTACTCAATGCAATCTCAAATCCTCACCAGAAACACCAACAGTCAATATATTCATCCAAATCCTAGTTTCGTTTGTTTTATGGACTACTAGGTGGTCGTGGAAGAGATCGTTAAAACATTATTTGTCTTGTAAGTGGAACCAAAGTTTCACAGGCACCGTTGTGGTAGAACAAAGGACCTACAACCTCGTCCTTTCATTGGAGAGTCGCCTCGTGTTCAACGGATTCATTTACATAAAGATGGGCTTCGCCCAGCTTTTTGATGCGCGACATATTTTCAAATGCAGCGCTGCCTTCCCGGAATGCTTTGCGGGCGCGTTAAAGTCGCTTGACGTCACCCATAGGACTAGAGTGGAATGCGACACGACAAAATGAAGTGTCGTGCAAGTGGATCGGTACCGTTACGGCTCCTACACAAAGCTGCGTGCGTTGCGTTGCTGGAGACGCATCCCATTCACTTTACATGGGCTTACGTCATCCGTTGCCGAACTGAATTGTGGGTCCGTCGCGTCGCGTTTCTCCCGTCGCTCACGTTGAGAAGTTCAGCTGTTGCTGCACCGACAGACGGCACCGGCCAATCAAGCCAATCTACGGACGGCACCAACCAATCACATTACGGTTTTACTTCAAGTCATTTGCATAGCTACCATCGGGAACACCCACTGGAATGCGTTGACGGAACGCAGCTGTGTGTGGGAGCCGTTACTGACACGGAATCCGACACCAAGCTTACTGCCACCTGTCTGCCACCTGAGTGGGTGGGTCAAACTTGGCTGTAAGGTGGAAATCAATGGGAAAATAAAAAAAAATAAAAATAAATGGGAAAATAAATAAATAAGTAGCCTACTGTACTACATCAAGTGTCAAATCTGCAGTTTTCTGATAATCAAAATGGCAGCCTTGAAGGAATTATTTGCAGTTAATATGCAGGAAATGCAACATTTTGGACATGAAAGAAATGCATTGCACTATACCAGTGTTTTTCAAGTGTTTTTTTTTTGTGCCACGGCACACTTTTGACACTTAAAATGTCCCACACACTAACATCCTGTGTGAAGAAAAAATAAACATACCATAGCCTAAAATTTTAAATAATACACAGATATGGCCTTATTATGGTTTCTATGCAAGACCTGCTCAATAAAACAAGCGCCCTGTTTCATTTGTAAGTGACTATATGTAATTTAATTTAATTTAATTGTTGTTATGAACTGGATATGTGATGATTCTGTGAATACTGGATATGGATTGTACAATGCCTGCATACCACAAATAGTGCAATCATACAATCAATGAGAGCATGTGGTTACAAATTCTTTGATGCAACAGTTGCTTTTCTGGACCATTGAGTGACATTTGGGTAATTTTCTTCGGCACACCTGATAATCTCTCACGGCACACTAGTGTGCCCCGGCACAGTGGTTGAAAAACACTGCACTATACAGTAGGCCTAGTAAATATCTATTGCATGAGTGCAATATGTTGTAGGCTACACGAACACTGCACAGCAAAATGCAGCATTGTAGCCAGGCTACTCCAGAACAGCTGTTTTTTTTTTGTAGGCTAAAGTTTCAGGTTTCATAACATGCCCACCAGATAGATATATATATATAGATAGATAGATAGATAGATAGATAGATAGGCCTACATAGATAGATAGATACTTTCACTTTTCAATTCACTATCATCTGGCATTCCCCGTCGCCACCGCATAGAGGCGCTTCTCATGACAAGGATATAGGAATGGAGTAGTGATACGAATGTGTGCGTGCGTGTGTGTGTGTCTGCGCTCACTGCGGGCGTAGGGGGATTCAGACATAGCCTATCGGGCGAAAATAGCCAACTTTATTTGAAGTTCATCAGTGGTTTATTTAGACGTAATTATGGATACTTAGGCCAACTTACTTAGTACTACTCCGTGTTAAATTCAACAGGTTGGTTTATTAGGAACTTCTTTGGACACAGTGATAGGCTAGTCCTTGGAAAGGGCGGTGTGCGTGGAGAAGCCGTGTTAGCTGGAATCGGGTCTCCCATCGATGGACGACGGACATGTCTGCTGACATAAACGCTTGTAAGTTATCGTTGTAGGCTACAGTGACTGTAGAAGTTGATCCCCATGAAGTCTTTTGCATGGAAACTTCTGCAAAAGTAAAGCGATGAGGGATCGGTTGGCGGACTTGCGAGCGGTGAGTCCAGCTATTTCATTCCATGATAGGTGATAGGCTACATTGTTTCCTTTATTCCTGCGACAGTTCTTCTCAGCTCTGTATCAGTATACATAGTGTTACTGGACACAGGTCCAGCTTTCTGGAAAATTCACTTGGTAGGACGTGAAACTTCAGCAGTGTTAACTTCTTTAATCCTATATACTCTCAAGATCCCATGCTCTAAACATGGTGATATAAAGTGTGTGTGTGTGTGTGTGTGTGTGTCCAAAACTATAAAGGACAATAGTGCATTCAATAAGTAACCCTTTGAATGACATGGTGCCTACAGGGCAGGGCACAGGAGGAGGAGGAGGTGGTGACACTGGAGAGAGATGGCTTCATGGAGGATTTCTTCCAGAAGGTACGCATGTCAGTTCACTGCAACAACTCAATACAGACAGCCTCATCACTCATGCAAAATAGTAGCAAGGCAAATTATATGCGTTTGTCTAGAACATTAGAAATAGAGATAGGCTGTGTATACATATGGATGTACTTCAGGGTGTACTTTAGGATGGGAAAGCCTATTGTTTCAACATTGAGAATCTGCAAACAGGACTCTTCTTGTGGAACAGATTCTAAATCATGCATTTTCGCTATACTTCATTGTGTGCTGGTTATTCAGACCAAATTCATTAGGAATAAGCACTTGTTCATACAAAGGAAAACTATAACCTATGGTATATAATACACTGTGTTCCAAAACTATTATGCAAATTACGTTTTTCTCAGATTTTCCCTGAGTCAACCGTTAAAGTATAATTCAAATTTTATTGAACAAACCTCCCAATGATAACAGTATTTTTTCAAAAATAAAAAACTCAAAATGCACTGTTCCAAATTATGCACAACAGAGTTTCAAGACATTTTATAGGTTGCAAAGAACTAAAAATGGTCAATTTTTGAATTTGCAGCATTAGGAGGTCATATAAATTATATCAAAAGTTATTCCAATCAAAAACATCTTAACAGCCCAAGTTACATGTTAAAGGCACACTATGCAGGTTTTTTAGCTTAATATGCAAGTGTTTTTGCTTAATTTACCTTCATTTAACAGCTTCAGAGTCATTGGAACAGAGTCTCGCTTCCCCTATGCCTGTGAGCGGAAAAAACACCCTTGCAACTGTGGGCCGGCGGGCCGACGGCCTCAGTGTTAGGAAGTATAACGAGTGTAAAGAATTGCTTTACTGCATTCAAATACACATACACGCCAGGCACCGGCTAGAAAAAGAAGCAAAAACCGAGAAAACAGTAAGGAAAATTGCCAATACTGCATAGTTTACCTTTAACATAGGACCCCTTCATTGATATCACCTTCATAATTCTTGCATCCATTGAACTTGTGAGTTCTTGGAGAGTTTCTGCTTTAATGTCTTTGCATGATGTCAGAATAGCCTCCCAGAGCTGCTGCTTGGATGTGAACTACCTCCCACCCTCATAGATCTTTTGCTTGATGATGCTCCAAAGGTTCTCAATAGGGTTAAGGTCAGGGGAAGATGGGGGCCACACCATGAGTTTCTCTCCTTATATGCCCAGAAACTCTACATACTTTGCCAAAGTCATTTTCACACCGTCAGGGACCCTAAAGGGGCCTACCAGCTCTCTCCCCATGATTCCAGCCCAAAACATGACTCCGCCAGCTCCTTGCTGACGTCTCAGCCTTGTTGGGACATGCTGGCCATTCCAGCATGTCCCAACAAGGCTGAGACGTCAGCAAGGATCCATTACTCCATCCATCTGGACTATCTAGGGTTGCACGGCACTAATCCGTAAACAAAACTGTTTGAAAATTAGTCTTTGTGTATTCCTGAGCCCACTGCAACCGTTTCTGCTTGTGAGCATTGTTTAGGGGTGGCCGAATAGTAGGTCTATGCACACTTGCAAACTTCTTGAGGATCTTTGCAATGGCATTTTAGCAGCTGCTCTCTTAATCCTATGAATTTGTCTGGCAGAAACCTTCCTTATTATGCCTTTGTCTGCACAAACCCACCTGTGCTTTGAATCAGCTACAAATTTCTTCGCATTAAGTTTTCGGGAAATATCCAATGTTTTCATATCTTGTCCAATGTCACAATGTCACGCTTTTCAGCAGCAGAGAGATCCTTTTTAGATCCTTTTTCTTTCCCATATTGCTTGAAACCTGTGGCATGCTATTGCTTAGTAATGTGGAACATCCCTCTTAAGTAGTTTTCCTATGATTGGGCTCACCTGGCAAACTAATTATCACAGGTGTCTGAGATTGATTTCAATGATCCAAAGAGTGTACACGGTGTAAATATAATAACAATAAATCATATACACTATACGTGGGCCTTTGGAATAGAATCTTGAGTCTTGAGTTTCTAGAATGTTCTCGGAAAAACACCTGGCTCTTCAGAGATCTGGAATAGACCAAGCAGATCCCCAGGCTGTTGAGAACCAAGTCTGCCCCTGAGGAGAGTTGGTGCTGAATCTATGGTCCTCTCCATTGTCCACCTTGTTTGTGGTGCTCTACATGCGCCCTTGTTGTGTGGTGTAGGTGGAGGAGGTCAGAAGCCTGATGGAAAAGATCGGCTCCGAGGTGGAGGAGGTGAAGAAGAAGCACAGCACTATCCTGTCAGCACCCAACACAGACGACAGTGAGTATACCTCCACCCCACCTGTCCACTGATGGGGGGCAACAGCTAGAGACTGAGCAGATTTGGATTCAGAGAGAGACTTCTACTGGAAGTTCTTTGAGACCCTTAGTCATCCGAGGCTTTCTTTCATTCATTCTTTCTTTCTTATTCTCTCTCCTATCTTCTTGTTTCTTTATCTCTTTGTGTTTTTGTAAAACGAAAAAGAGAAAGAAAAGAAAAGAGATCTGTGTGTGTGTGTGTGTGCGCGTGTGTGTGTGTGTGTGTGTGTGTGTGTGTGTGTGTGTGTGTTGCAGTGATTGCTGAGTGAGGAGTAGAGAGTAAGGTTATTGTGTGCGCTGAGGAAGGGTGACCTGCTGGATGAGGAGGAAAGACAAACACAATCCAACTTCCTCCTCAGGAAACAGCCTGTCTGTCACGGTGCAAACACTAAGCTTTCAGGACTGTGGAACGCCTGAACCGGAAGACTAGGGTGCTCCCACACACATGCATAAAGACACACACACACACACACACACACACACACACACACACACACAACGGGCTGTCATAAGGAGGTCTTTTATTAGGTAGCTGATTAGGTGGCTGTCTGTCTCTTAAAAATACTCTCTCTGTCTCTTGCTAAAAAAAGCCCCTCGGACTTGAACTTACTACACCTTATAGCCCCCAACCTGTTCATACATTTATCTCAACACTGATACCCCCCCCCCCCCCCCCCACACACACACCTACACCCATCCCCCTAATCGTATAGGAAGCCATTTGTTATGCAGAGCATACTTGTGACTGAGATACCATCCGAGGTATTTTTGTCTTTGTGTGTATGTTGGTTTAAGAGGTTAAGATGTTTGTGGTGGTTGTACTGAGTTAGTTAGTTTGTAGTTTGATGGTCGGTTAACAGAGAGTAGTGAAGCTTATGTCATCACATTAGTGCAAATAAATAAGTAAATAAATAAATAAGCTCTGTTCTGTCCATTCAGGTACTGCAATTGTGTAGACATGTAGCAGTATACAAAGTTATAGGCTAGGCTAACTGCCAATGGCATAAGGCCCTTGATGTGAAATGTACGGTATATGGAGACTGATGAAGGGACATTGTGAGATTTCTTTCTTTCTTTTTTAAAAAAGGGAAACATCTTTCAGGACCTTTTATTTTCCCAATACATCTGCAAAAGTATCTTAAAACATCCCACCCGGTTCATTCAAGGGCTCTGTGGAAATGTAAATAATATGCATAGGTTGTGGAGTCAATCCATTTCCTTATTGTTTCATGTCTTTATTTGCAAGATGCATCTGTTAAAACAACATTGCATTTCGCATAGCAGCATATTCGTTAGCAGCAAGAAAAAATTTGAGACAACAGTCAAACCAAATTTAAAGTCACCTTGAGTCATTGTAGAGTAGCCTACTTCTGTGCACAAGGTCCATGAGACTTCTGAAGTTACCAGAGTTTACATTGAAAGCTTGGTCTTCGTCACCACATTAGTGGCGGTGGCAGTATAGTGGATCTCTCTGTGTTTGTGTGTGTGTGTGTATGTGTTTGTATATGTGAGGGTGCACGTGTGTGTGTGTGTGTGTATGTGTTTGTATATGTGAGGGTGCACGTGTGTGTGTGTGTGTGTATGTGTTTGTATATGTGAGGGTGCACGTGTGTGTGTGTGTGTATGTGTTTGTATATGTGAGGGTGCACGTGTGTGTGTGTGTGTGTATGTGTTTGTATATGTGAGGGTGCACGTGTGTGTGTGTGTGTATGTGTTTGTATATGTGAGGGTGCACGTGTGTGTGTGTGCATGTAGGAGATAGAGAAACATTGTGTGTATTGGGCTGGTGCACCAGCTCTGCTGCAGCTGGGCTCATCAGTGCGTGACATTATTCAGAGAGTCACTCTGAAGAAGAAAACAGGGACCTGTGTGTGTGTGTGTGTGTGTGTGTGTGTGTGTGTGTGTGTGTGTGTGTGTGTGTGTGTGCAATGTACAGATTTGAAACAACAACTTACAGAGACTTGTGGAGTGAGACGTCTAAGATCAGGAAAATAAACAGTAAAAGTTCAGCCGAGAATATTAAGTGAAAACTGTCACAACAAATGATGTTATCATAACCTAGAGCAGAATGTGTGCACGGAAAAGGACTCACAGGGAGATCTTTGGCAACAGACATACCGCTGAGAACAGCGCGGGCCTGAGTGAGATTGAATAGCAAGGGATGTGAGCCATATGCCCCTACAGAATGTAATGCACTGTACACGCACACACACACACACACACACACACACACACACACACACACAGACACACACTTAAACTTACACACGCACGCACACACACACACACAGACACACACACACACACACACACACACACACACACACAGACAGACACACACACACACACACACAGACACACAGATACACAGACACACAGATACACACACAGACACACAGACACTCTTCTTCCTTCTATCCATAACATCCTGCTATCTTACCCTCAACAGGGACTAAAGAGGAGCTGCAGCAGCTGACGGTGGAAATCAAAAAGAATGCCAACACAGTGCGAACTAAACTCAAATGTGAGTCCAGAGACAAGTAGCAACTTTGTTGTAGATGGCCTATGGGTTCAAGGAGTGCACAGTTCAGAGAGATATTCAATAATGGGTAGCCTATCTTTAAATGATCTGAATCAAAACAAGGGCTGTGGTGGGATTATGAGCCTCACAGATTGCATTGAAAAACTCCACACCCGACCCAAATGTTTCTCCCCTTTGTGTTTCCAAAACAAATTGGTTCACATTCCTAGCCGGCCATGTTGTGAATCAATAAGCCTTTCTTTGTTCCTACGAGCACAGCCAATGGCTAATGGCTAATGGCCAATGGCTGGTCTTCACATTGAGTTTGAGTTTGAGTTTGAGTTTATTCACAATACCACTTCAAACATTACAGTAAACCAGTATCATTATCTGGTTCATCATCATCATTATTATTAAACTACAAACATCATTAAAAATAAAAAAAAATCCTTTTAAAGCTGCAGTCAGCGATTGTATGCGATTTCAAACATTTATTGTCACATTCTACAATCATCTCCTCACAATCTGTTAGCTGCCTCTTCCTTGAGTAAACTGTAAAAAAAAAAACAGTCTCTGTAGGCAGCCCAGGCTCCGAAAATTGGAATCAAACAAGTGGGGAGCGCTCGATGGTGTTGGGGGGCATAAAACACCAATAAACGTGGGGAGCAGCCTGTCCCCCAAACGAAAACGAAAACCCTTAAAGAGATTACTGAAGGGAGGGGTACTTCTCTTCCTTTTATATAGTCCTTGTTTAAAATATAATGTACACTGTTTTGGACAAAGGCACCTGCTAATAATTTTAAATATAAACATAAACAAACACAAACGCGACTTCCTGTGCGATTGCTGACTGCAATTTTAAGTGAAGTAGGCTATGTTGAGTGTCTTTGTTATGGAGTACAGTGAAGGCCTGAGCTATAGTGACAAAGTGTACATGAAGTGAAGTGTGTTTAGTTATGCGATGATGAGTCTTGTGATGGAGCTGTGTCAACTGACCACTCAGTGTCTGTGCCCACAGCCATGCAGCAGAGTCTGCCCCCAGACGACATGGCCCACAGAACTTCAGTGGACTACCGCATCCAGAGAACTCAGGTGAGGCATCACTTCTCTCTCTCTCTTGCTCTCTCTCTCTTTCTCTCTCTCTCTCGCTCTCTCTCACACACACACAGCTCGTTCTTGTTTCGGCTTATATATAAGTTTTATATACAAGATTCTGAAAGATTCTGATTCTGATTCAAGATTCTGAAAGACCCATTTTATTTTGTGTGTGCGTGTGTATGTGTGTGTGTGTGTGTGTCTCTGTGTGTCTGTGTCTGTGTCTGCATTTGAATGTCTCTGTTATGCAATGAACTGGTCCCTTAAAATAATGCCATCATGAGGTTGATTTGTGAGTGGACGTTCCCTTTTGCTGCAGCACACGGTTCTGTCTCGCAAGTTTGTGGAGGTCATGACCCAGTACAACGAGACCCAAGTGTCCTTCAGAGAGAGAAGTAAAGGCAGGATTCAGAGACAGCTGGAGATCAGTAAGTCACACATACAGACACACACACACACACACACACACACACACACACACACACCTTTTTGATTAAAGTGAAGGAAGGATCTAGTGATGGCTATGAGCCAGTGAATACACAGAGAACAGGATGGAGCAGGACTCACGCCCATGGAGCACCAGCCGATAAAGTCATTACAGTTTTTTTCAACTTCTTACACACAAAATCTTTGTATATCACACAATGGTTTAAGCATGTCACTCAAACACTATAACCCCTTACCAAATCTGCAAAACCATATAGACTAATTCTCAGCCTTTGACTCAGTTCTTAATTTCATAAAACACTTTTTGCAAAACAGTGTCTCTTCCTCCTCCTCTTTCTCTCAGTGCTACTTGCCTTCCATTTCTGTTGTTGACAAGGGCTCACCTGTTGCCCAGTGTTTAGGACTGATTGTTGAGTTTACAGTTATGGACCAACGATATTTGGTCAGTTGGTTCATGTGTGTGTATTTTGGAAGGTAGTTGAAATTGCAAAGAGGCATTATCTGATTTTTGTGTCTAAAGTAGAGAAATGTGTTATGTAATAGGTAAGGGATAATGTATAGAACGCCGGTCATTACTGGGAAAATAAGTCCCGACAGGGCGAACCGGACCCCGACGCGCAGCGGAGGATAGCCAGAACAGATGAAACACGTTTTAATTAAACGTAATTTACAAAGAGATTGTATCACACTGAAAGCTCATATTTTGTCACTACTAGCAAATAGCCTATATCGGTTCTTTGTCAAATACACTTTGCATTATCAGCCCTGACCAAAACCGTTCAGGAATTATTTATGCAAAAGTGGAACGTGCTTAATGTTTCATTCTCCCTCCTTTTCAGCACGAATGAAGCAGCATGAGAGAGCATGAACCATATCGTTTCTCCCGTTTTGTATTTGCCAAATTTGTCTACATTCAAATCATAGCCTAGCCTACTTCCAGGCGCATGGGAACATATTTTTGACCATGGGGTGCTGAATAACAAAATAATCATGGATGTCCGACGATTTCGACGACCCCCAGCATATGATTCGAATTTAGACAGCTAAATACGCCATTTTAGTGCCGTGTATGAGTAGGTCTAAGAGTGAGAAGTTTTATAATGCCCTGGGCAGCCACATTCCACTGCAACTATGCACATCACTTGCCACTCCGACTCATCAATAAAAACTGTGCGCGCACACACCAGTCCCATAGAAGCGCACTTGACTTTACATCATTAACCTATTTCAGTATACCTGTATAGCCAGAGAATGTCCGTAGACGGGCTCTGATATAGCCTAGTCTAAGGTAAATTCCTTTTCTGACTTCTTTCTCTTTATCGCCATGGCATTTACAATAATTAAGAATAACGTGAACCGTTCTGGTTTTGTTGCCAGCATAAAAACAAGCTTACCAGCATCGGCCTATCCGCAAATTTTAAACACAAGGAATGAATTGAACGATGACGAAGTCGGACATATAGGCATAGTTCATATTGAAAAAAAAGTTATACAATTTGGAACTCTAGCTTTTCCCCACCGCAGTCTTTCATCCATCTAATCATAACGTGCGCAGTCTGCACCATACTTAAGCCCAAATCACACCCAAGATTTGCGACGAGATGAGCAGCAACTTGATGCAACATTCTAAAACCTTGCAACTGTGACCAGACATGGTGAATGCTTTGCGACGGCTTGAAACGACGTGCAACATCTAATTCACACTCCTTTCTGTAACGGTTTCGTGTCATTGCGAATCTTAGAATTGGGCTTTAAAGGAGAATTCCGGTGTGATATTGACCTAAAGTGTGTTGAAACATGATACCGAGTGTGAACGTATGTCTCATAGCTAGGGTTGCCAACTTTCTGATATGAAAATAAGGAACGGGGTTAGTGGGGGGGGTGTTTCGATAATACACTTCAGTACACCGGCATCCACTTCAGTTAGTGGGGGGGGGGGGGGGGGGGGGTTGAAATTATGTATGTATTATTGTACTAAATAGTGCATCATTTTACAAAATTGTGAGCTATTATTTACTAAAATGCGCACATAATGTACTACATTCTATAGCCACTAGCCTACTCATTTTCTATCTGGTGCAAAACAAGAATCATTTCGATGCAAAAACACTTGATAAAGAAATAACTGTTTGTAGCCTATTATACTCAAACCAAATAACTCTGAAAACTGAACTGGTGGATATGCTGTCATAGAAAAAAATATATTGAACATAACAAGCTGCTCCAAAAGCTCTGAATTTGGTGAAGCCTTATTTTATTTCTGGCTTTTTTCTGTCTCTGCAGCAAGTAGGCTAGCCTATTTGTTTATCTTGCACAGATGCACTGTAAAATTCACGACAAGACATGTCATCTCACGCTACGCTATCAGCGTAATATACGTGACTCGCAGTGGCTCAAATGAAAAGTGCATTCTCTGTTGGGATAGTGACTGAGACTGAGAGGTTTGTTATTTCATACAAATCGTGAATTTTTCGTTCATAGTCTAACTTATAATACTGATCTGTCATGGATTTGCACGAGTTGATTCTCAATAATACGGAACAAAATGCGTTCCGTATCAGTTCAATACGGAACACATCTTTTTCCTTGCAAATACGGGACGATTCCGTATTTTACGGAACGGTTGGCAACCCTACTCATAGCCCATCTCGGCTTGTCCCCTGCACTCCAAAAATCTGGCGCTATTTAGTAGTTAGCCGATGCTACCAACAGCTTTTTCAATGGTGGTGTTTCGGCATCGGGCTAGCCATGCAAATAAATCAATGTTTTACACCATTTACGAGGCTCAATGTATCTCCACACTTCATTGGTAGACTTCCGAGGGCCCTGACATTTAAAACGAGACATTGAGAACTTTAAAAAAGCACTGGTAGTTTACTTACAAGACGATTTATACAGACAGTATAATATCACGAAGTTTAGCGTTTGCAGCCATCTTGAATTTAGTCACGATAAGTCGAGCGACTAGTAAGAATGAACAGGTATGATAAGGGATCAGATTCCAAAAAATAATTCCGTGGAAATGCATGGATTCCAGTTGCTGCTACTGGAAGAAACTGGAATCCATGCATTTCCACTGAATTATTTTTGGAATCTGATCCCTTATCATACCTGTTCATTCTTACTCGTCGTTCATGTAGCAGAGACTGTTTTCCCCCAACATAGAAATGAAACAGATGTTGGACCATTTTAGAATAATGTATAATGTCTGAGATTTAATTTATTATTGTATTAGAAAATGTGCATAGCCTGATATACAGATAGGACAAATGTTCCCATTGGGTCAGGTGGTCAGCACCCCCCCGGACACCTAATTGGGGCTTAATTACTTAGGGCCAGTAATGAGGGTCCTAGGTGGGGGTCGGCTCGCTAGTGAATGGCATGACACAGCCACAGTGCAGCAGCACCAGGACCTGCCACCCAATCATCAGCAAGCCTGTGAGAGCCAGGGTTATTTATAGGTGAATTTGTGATTAGCTGTGCGCTTGAGTACATGTGTACTTGACCTTGGTGTAGCTGCCTAGTTGCTCACATGTTGTCCCCATAGCAATGGTTATAAATATTTGCTCCCCTTGGTAAGTGTGGTAAGTGGTGTGTATGTTAATTTGTGTGGCTGAGTAGTACAGCTTTTTTCAACTGCTTACACACTAAATCTTTGCTTGTCACACAATTTTCTAAACATGTCCTCCAAACATCATAACCTCACACCAAATCTGCAAAACCATACACTAATTCTCAGTGTTTGACTCAGTTTTCAATTTACTAAAACACATTTTGCAAAACACCACACACAATTTTCTACCTAACACACAAAAATCTAACAGGAAGTAACTTGATTTCGTTTTTCAAACATAACCCATCAAAATGCCACACTAAAACACCAGTGCTTCACTCTCTCTCTTCACATGTGTAAACACCCATTATTTTACTGAACACCATTCAATCACTACCTTATAGGCCTATGAATACTCTCGATATCGTATACTCTCTATGTAAGTATGGACCCTTTCAATCTGCTCCTAGAGGATTTCCGGTTGAAATGTTCAGAACCAATGCAGATACTTTGAAAGGAAAATTACAGTCGACTTTATGTAAAACTTGTCTTTTTTACTCTATTTTTGTTTCTCCCCAAGTTACCATTAGCTCAATACATTTTTCTGTGCCTCCAGAAATGCCTTAGGAACGCTTAGGAATGTTTGTTTCTGCTATAGGCCTATGAATACATACATAAGCCCCCCCCCACACACACACACACAGACAAACACACATATGCACACACACGCACACAGTAATTTGATAGTAGTCATTTCCGTCTTAGGCAAAATCAGCGTTTTCAAAACTCCATGTACATCTGGTGGTCATTGTATTTTGCTTTGTTTTTTTTTTGTTGGCTGCATACTGTATTCGCAACAGCAAATTATTTGGGAAAAATCACTATTTTTGGTTTCAATATTGCTTGCATTTTTATGTTGTATTTCAACTTCTCTCTGTAGATACCGTAACTTTCACTCTTGTAGTAAATACACATACAGTATATAAAGCCCATGAATGACAGAAGAGCT
>NC_055964.1:14406438-14421438 GCF_018492685.1 Alosa sapidissima
GGTGGTGGTGCTGGCCATGATGATGATGATTGTGGCGGTGGCCATGATGATGATGATGATGATGGTGGTGGTGCTGGCCATGATGATGATTGTGGTGGTGGCCATGATGATGATGATGATGGTGGTGGTGGTGGTGCTGGCCATGATGATGATGGTGGTGGTGCTGGCCATGATGATGATGATGATGATGGTGGTGGTGCTGGCCATGATGATGATGATGGTGGTTGTGCTGGCCATGATGATGATGATGATGATGGTGGTGGTGCTGGCCATGATGATGATGATGATGATGGTGGTGGTAGTGGTGCTGGCCATGATGATGATGATGATGATGGTGGTGGTGGTGGTGCTAGCCATGATGATGATGATTGTGGTGGTGGACATGATGATGATGATGGTGGTGGTGGTGGTGCTGGCCATGATGATGATGATTGTGGTGGTGGCCATGATGATGATGATGGTGGTTGTGCTGGCCATGATGATGATGATGATGATGGTGGTGGTGCTGGCCATGATGATGATGATTGTGGTGGTGGCCATGATGAAGATGATGATGAGTACCACATGTTCATGAGTCTGTTGACAGCTGGTAAGGAACCAGGTGAATTAAGGAAGGAGTGAGCACATAGACCTGAATTGAACCTGGGTCCCCGTGAGCACATAGACCTGAATTGAACCTGGGTCCCCATGAGCCCATAGACCTGAACGTGGTATGGATGCTACTGCTTGCATCACAGCTCCCCCATGAGAAGTTAGTTCTGATTATTACACTGGTAATGAATGCAAGGGGGCATTCCAATGTCATGATGCTGCCTGGCACTGATGTCAAGTATATAATGGGCTAAAGAAGAGAAAGATGGCAGAAATCCATGACTCTGATTGTGATGATTGCCATTGAAAAGAGTTTACTGTGATTTTGATAATCATAATACTTACAGTATGCCTGTTCGACCCAGTTTCCATAGGCCTATTTCATGCTTGTTCTGCCCGTTGCACATGTCGAGTTATACAACACAACATCACCACAGCAGTAAACGTGTATTGATGGAACGCCCTGAAGTTAGGCATTCCAACTGCTACCACTGCTTATGTCTCTGCAGCCCCTTGGGCAGCTTTTGTCTGTGTGTTTAACCCTTGCTGTGTCCTCTCATTCACTGGTAGGGCTTTGCAATAGTCTGAAAGCCAGCCCAAATTCAAGTCTGGCTACACCAGGCTAGATTTACAAGGGAGAGGTTTAACCACATAATGACGAATGGATAAATTATCAAAAGAAAAGAACTGGACAGGTTTGAACAACCATTGGTCATGAGAAACCTTGCATGCAGTTTTGAAAATAGTATGTTAATGATGCACTTTCTTTCTCTCTCTCTCTCTCGTTTATCTCTTGTTGAAAACTCATGCGTGCAGACACACACACACACACACACACACACACACAGGCATAGTGCAGCACACAATAGAGTGCCCCTATATGCAAGCATTAAAGCGATCGAGAAAAACTGTAAACACCTCTGTTAATGTTTGGTCTGTCCACGTTTCTGTCCACTCTGCTGTGTGTTATAGGGGGAGATGATCAACAACATTGAGAACAATGTGACCAACGCCGTAGAGTATGTTGCTAGTGCTAAGGAGGAGTGCAAGAAGGCCGTACGCTACCAGAAAAAAGCTCGGCGGGTAAGGTCCTTTTCCCATAATGCACCTCTCCTCACCGCACAAGTCCACGCCACCACATTAATATGCTTTAACCCCCCACCCACCCTAGCCCACCCACCACACCCTCCCTGACTGTGCTTACCCCCTTGGCAGAAGTACATGATTCTGGCCCTGGCTCTGCTGGTGTTGCTTGCAGTTGTTGCTCTGATTGTTGGCCTGTCCGTGGGCCTGTCTAACCGGCCCACTAAAAACCCAGCCGTGTCCACTCCCGCAGTGGTCAACCCTTTGTAGCCTGCATCGCCCGCATGCTGCTGGAGGTAATAGCATCACCTCCACCCCGCTTCATAACGACCTGCCTCTGTCCGCTGGCCTGCTTTCATACTCCTCTCTGTCAAACTCAGTAAACTGAAAGGGATAACAAGACTTTACTTGAGCTAGCTGGTCATTGCTTTGAAGTATTTAGTTACTTATTTAAGACCAGAAGTGAGGTTAATGAAAAACATGATGACCTTCATGATATGAAAATGAATGCTGTTATAATGTCAAACAGGGTATCTTATAAGCAAAAGAAAATAATTATTATTGTTTCTCAATTAAAAAAAAGAACAGGTTTCTTCCAAAGTGTTATATTAGAGCATAGACTAAGAACTGTACACTGAGGGAACAAGAACTTTAAAACTTAACTGTGTCTGTGTATACCTGTAAACTTAATTGTCTTTGCCTGTCTTAATACCAGAATATTTTCCTTCTCCCCTGTAGAAAAAACTCTATTTGGTCATTTGTATAGCGGCAGCTTGTGTCCTTCTTCTAGCCATCATAATTGGAGCATCATTCGGATCATGAAGCATTTCATGTGAAGATAAAGGAACACAAATGTCTTCACAGAGCCACCTGGAGAGACTGGTCCATTCTCAAGTGAACAAGGTTTTCTTTTTTTGATGTAAACTGAGTGACTGAATGAGGCTGAGATACAGGGCGCCATATCTGTACCTCAGTACTTTACTGGCTCTGACAAGAACATGCACGCACACACGCACGCACACACACAAACACACACACTCACACACTATCATGAGCACAAACATAAGAATGGCTGTCTCTTCTGCAAATATTATCTAAACATAACTCAGTGATCCTCCAGCTGCTATGGATACACACAGTTCTCCCTCCCTCCCACACACAGACACACACACATGCATGCACACACACACACACACACACACCATAGCATAGAACCTACTGCATAATAGAATGCATAATGTGAACAAAGCCACAATTGAGTTCACGGCATGTATATATGTACTATAGTACATGTAGCCTTTTGCATAATTAAACTGTATGTATGTGGTCCTGTCTATGTCGCACTGTTTTCATCTTTTTATATACTCTTAACTGAGCTTCATAGAATATGGCTGTATGTTGTGTAATTGTATTGTCGTCTGTTGCTCTTTGCTATACGTGCCTTGTGAATCCAATTGAATTAGATGTGGACTGGAACAAAATTAAATTCACTCCTAATGAATGTAATGGATCTGTGATAAGGACTGCTGTCCACAGACAAGTGCTTCTTACTGGTTGCTCGTAGACAAGGACCTGAAGTATCAATTTGAATTATATTCCTCATGAATGTGACAAGTGTGTGATGTGGACTTTCCACAGTGAAATTGGTTATGTCCATTTACCCTATTACAATATTTTAGAAGTTACAGTAAGTGGGTGCGTTCATTCACTGCGTAGGAAATATTCACTTATATTGAAGTGGTGTTCATAGAGCTTCTCCAGTCTTGCATAGAAACAGCCAACTTGTAACATCGTTACATTGTCAAAGATGTCTTGACAGGGTAACAATGCTTAGAACAAATGGTCAATCAAATGATTACGTTACTGTAACTTACTGACCAACTTAAAGGGATTGTGTTCTGAAAACACACTAACATGGCTGTGGTGTTGTCCATAATGTCATATTATATATACAGTGATAGCACAATGCATTGTATTTTTACCTCAATTGTGTAATGCCCCATTGACTTCATTCAAATCTTCTTAACTCACATGCGTACATGCCATTGTTGAAGCCATCCTAATCAGGTTGTTTTGAGGACCCCAATTGGACAGTCTGGCAGGGAACTACAAATGGATGAATACATATATGCAATTAAGGGGGGGTGGGGTCAGTAATAGTTTTAATAGTTAATTCTTCCACCCCAGTGCAAACATAAAACATGTTTGATATATGATTCAGTGGGTATATGAATCATGATTCAGTGGGATTCAGTATATGAGTCTTTATGATGTTACTTCTAGAGTGGTGTGCCTTAAGTTGGTGTTTCACTACACAATGATGTTGGAGGATAGAGCACTTTTTTGTTTTTCTTTTAGCGTTTTCAATTAAAATGTCATTTTCTGATGGCATTAGCCTTAATTAACTAGGACAGTTATTAAAGTGACTGTCACCCATGTCTTGATCTAATTTGTGTTCACATCAATGGTCCAAATATTTCATTTGCACTAGCACCCCTGGTGATACTTTACTGGTTATTCAAGGTAAGTCCATAGGCATGCCCACCTCAGCAAGTACATCTGTCCCCTCTCCAAATACATACAACACAAACATTGACAGACACAAAACACAAACATTGACAGACACACACACACACATTCTCAGCAAGGGACATTACCACAGGACCTCAGCTCTCTCAGGTCAGTTGTTGCTATGGCCTACATTTTCTTTTCATAAGTTCTTCTGACTGTTATTGTGTCACAAATAACAAAGCGCTCATTGGAAGTAAACTCACTGGACTAAAATCACATTAGTAAAACTAAGAAATATTGAGAAATTGTAAATGTTTAAATTAGGGCTGCACAATTTTTATGAAAACTGTAATGTTAAATTAATGCAAATGCTACATTCAATCTGTGACAGATGTGCTCTAAGATGTGCACTAAGATGTGCTCTAAACTCTGAATAGGATACTGAGAGGAATGTGATTGGCCAGGGGTCCACTTTCATCCGCTTCATTAGAGACTGGCTCCTGTTCACATGTTACATACAGAACACACACACACACACACATACATGTTCTCAGCAAGGGACATCACCACAGGACCTCAGCTCTCTCAGTTCTGTTGTTGCTATGGCCTACATATTTTCAAGCACAAGTTCTTCTGACTGTTGTATCGTATCAGAAACCACCAAGGGCTTATTGGAAGCTGTAAGGACTAAAATCACATTAGTTCAAGGCCTCTAGCCATCCACAGCAGACCAGCTGTGTCCTCTCGGTCGGTTTGCTGTCTGTGCACAAAAGGGCACAAATTCTGTTGATGTGTGCTGTATCTGAACTCCAAAGGGAATTCACAAACTCTGTTTCTTGTCTTTGCAGCTGACCATTGGCGATTAATGTAGTTAATAGGTCAGGCTTCATTAAGAAAAGCATTAGGCTTTTCAGCTTCAGCTTTTTTAACACCCTCAAATAACTTCCAGTAACATAATAATAACACATATTTGAGTTTGCTATCCTCTCCTTCTATGAGCACACAAAGTGGTGGGGGACTAGCACGCTATTTTGTATACATTATATTGCCAAGGCAGCACAGGCACGCCTATGAAGATTTACTGTAGGCATGTGTCTTTGCCTGCTCGCTATGTCTCGGCATAGCAGTATTGTTTTTTCCCTCGGTAGCAAGGTAGCTGAGATCATCCACTTTTATTTTGACCTCTGCTTTCAGCAATCAGGTCCGTTGTGTTTTCCACAGAGGGCTCAACGCAGAGAAGAAGAGTAGGAGACTGATCCTAGATCATTCATTAGCGTGCAACAGGAATGTCTTGAAACAAACAGGCAGGAGGGTTGCTGACATTTATGCATGGGCTAATAGGCATTGAGCACGCAGCATTTGACTTTGTGAAATCAACCGATGCTAATCGGAGAACAGCATAAAAAAAATCAAGTGTGCCTCAAGGGATGCTGTTTTGTTTATTTGTTTGTCCTTTCCTATTTTTTTGGTTTTCTACTTTTCATCATTGAGATTATACTGCAGATCTAGTTCACCTAGTCCTTTATTAAAAGTATTAAAGTCCAACAAATTCATAGTTAATGGGATTGATGATATACAATCCCTTGGGGAACTGTGCTTAAAATCTTTGTTTATAAATAAAACTATTTCAAAGAATACGATGAGACCATGGAGTAGATTATGCCATATACAAAGGTGTTTCCATTTCAGAGAATATTACTAATGTACTGGAAGGGATATATGAATGTTCACAAATAAGTACACAATTTTAGGTTGGATAAAGTTTTCATCTTCATCATGAAATAGAGTTCACATGTAAATTCTTAGAAATGGGTTCGCTGTTACATGGCTGGCCTAAGCCTTGACAAAGGCTTCATGCTTTGTGATTTTCCACCTTAATGAAGAGTGAGTGTAAAGAAACAGATGTATGTGTATTTTAGAACATAATCTAACATCCCTTGAAGATAATCCTAAAATTATCATCACCTTTCATCCCACCAATTATGGCACTGAGCCTGTTTCACATCAGAGATTGCATATCTGAAGCTGTCGCCTGAAGCTGTCGCCTACAAAGAACCTAAGGTAGGGTTTTTCGTGTGTGTGCATGTGTAGTGTGTGAGGGTGCGCATGTGTGTGCGTGCGTGTGTATGTGTGTGAGTGTGTGCATGTGTGTGCATGCATGTGTGTGTGTGTTTCTGGGGGAAAACAACAGCATGAGTGTGTCGCAGTTCTTGCTGACAGGCACACAGATGTGGAGGAGGCCGTTTGATGACATCACCATCACCGAGGGCAACGCATCGAGTGTGACAATGTCAAGTCAGGTGCGGCCTTTCGGGCAGAGGAGAGGAGAATAAAAAAACAATGCACAATACAAATGCACACACAAACACACACTCAAACAGATGCGCGCACACAGGGACAAAGAAACCTTGCAGATGCTACAGAACAAACACAGACTGACAGACAAAGCTCAGGGAACTCATGTATACAGCAAGGCAGATGCCCTCCTACACACACACACACACACACTCTTCCGTTCCCTCCTTATGATCATGTTAACCCTGTCATGACAAACTAATATCAGCCTCCTCACCACAGGACTGTATACGGCTCCTTCGTCTCTGACTCAGCCCACGACCGAAGGAGCACGCAGCAGCAGCCCTGGATGACATTTACTGCATCGCATGGCCAGGAGGAGTGGTTGGCTTATATAATGCAAATGTTCTAACATAGAAAAAAACAAACAAACACATGAAAAATACACAGCACACCAGAGTTATCTTGTGAGGGACGAACACAGGGCAGTACACCCTCTCCTGACCTTCCACTGAGAATGGGTGGTATCGGTTTGCCTTTGGTTGAAATCAAAGGTGAAGGTAGGATCCAATTTTGTCTGCAGCAACTTTGCAGAACGGTCCTCTCAGAGGCTGCGGAGGAGGATTTCTCTCGTTGCCTTACGCTGTGCACCTGAAATCTCAAACTGCTACAGGGAGCTGGAGAAAGAAACACAAAGCGTAAGTGTGAGCTGTGCAATACTGATATCACTGGATTGCCGTGCTGTGCATACTTTGAAACTTCAGCAGGATATCTTTGTTGTCTGGGGAACTCAGTTCCATGACTGATTAGTATTTTACTTATTGAAATGCAGTTTATTTGCCTGTATGTGATACAGCAGCCTTCTAAGAAAACCCTGTGTGTATACTGCACCATAGCCATATTATTTTTGTTGTGCCTGTAAAATCATTTGAAAGTTCTTCTATAGAATGGGAATATGAATAGTTTTATTTGTAGTTTAAAGAACTAATAATAACTGTGTCTATAGGCCTATTATAGGCTATAGGCTACTCATTTGGATCTTGCTTCACATTGAATTGTCAGACAGCTAGTTAACGTGAAATATATTTTTTAGTTTTGAATTGAATACAATTGCTATAGATGTATATTGTTTATAGGTTTTACAACACATCTATGTTTATAGAGGTTTGGAACAATAGGACTGAGCTACCCACACTAAGATGAGCATGTTAAAACATCATCAGCACCATTGCACGTCCTTTCTCTCGCTCTCTATAGTCATTGCAGAGAGCATAACCAAGTGGCTAGCCTAGCATAGGCTACTTGTTGACTAATTCTAGAGGGAAGGTGGAAGAAACTACAGATTTGAGCCACATGCGCACGTGCTGCCAGGCTTCCCGCCTTAAGAAAGGATGCTTTTGATCTAATGACAGAGTAGGCCTAGGCTACAGATGAAGCCCAGTATGAAAAACAACTTGTCCAAAACAACTGAACTAGCATGTTCGGTGACTCCACCTCATATAACTAGGCCTTAGCCTACTCAAAAGATAATTAGCCTATAACTGGCAACAAAAGGTTTGCCGAATATGAACTTGTAGAAGGATTATTGAATGGACAAAGTTACCTCTGGTAGGTGAATCTCCGTAATGAATGTCCATAATTGTTCACGCTGTAAGGGTCCCTATACTCGTGTCGCTCTATTGTAGGGCTATGCGCCCATTTTAATTTTGCATAGTCTATATACCCTACTCAGTATTTTGGACTACAGACCATAGTTTCACATAGTTTGGGCTTCTTATTTATAAAAACTTTGTCAATCGTATTACGGTTCAGGACGACACAATATGATGCTGTGGAGGCTATTTCAGAATGCAACACGTTAAGCTTGGACCTTTGGATAAAAACGTGTACTTCAACGTACCTTTACTGCCACCTACTGTATTTTGTGTGTTTTCATTACTCTGAGAGAGAGAAAGAGACTCAGTGAGAGGTAGCCTGCGAATTGCAGTGTCTTTGCAAGACAAAGACACTGGGTTTATTTTCAGGCTGTGATTTCATGGCAGAATAGGGCTATACCATTAATTGGTGTTATCTCAGCATGTATTACTGTATGTATTTGCACATGTTAACTTATATGGCATCCTCCAACAGCTCAATTTAATTGGGAATAATAATGTTTGACTTTGACTCCCTGTTGACATCGGCACATTTTCAGTTTAATGCTCTGACCGCTAAGATGGTGAACTCTCCAAGATCTCTCCTGATTGAACAGAGGGTATTCGTTGTTGGTGGGAATGAGACCGGGCAGCAGCTTTGCAGCATGTAATCCTCCACAGCACCAATAAGTGAAATCCTCATTATTTACACACTCCAAATGCAGCTGTTCACTCAGCTGATACAGCTTGGCACTCTGTCATTTTCATCACATGGATTAATGTGATGTGCATTACTATGGGAGATGCTGCATTAGACTGGCGGGGGAACTTGTGTGTGTTTGCGTGCGTTTGTCTCATCATGAGTTTGCATTATTTCGTTACTTATGCCTGCTGAACACTGTATGTGTGTGTGTGTGTGTGTGTGTGTGTGTGAGTGTGTGTGTGTGTGTGTGTGTGTGTGTGAGTGTGTGTGTGTGTGTGTGTGTGTGTGTGTGTGTGTGTCAGGTCGTGTTTTCTTCATCTCTCCTCTGTATTCCTACTTGGACTTGTCTGTGAGTGTGTGCATGGTTGTGGTGTGGGTGGGTTTGCACGCATGTGCATGTGTAATTGTGTGTGTGTGTGTCCTTATTCCACTGTAATAGATTTTTCCTTCCCTTCCCAATGTCAGTGGTGGCTGCTGCAGTCATTTTCCGTACACTAATGATATAATCCTACACTCTTCTTATGTAACGTTGTGGAGAACAGATATTAATAATCCCCTCATGTGGCTACTAGCCTGCTGGGGGCCGTGACATCATCAGTCAGTCAGTCAGTCACTCTGTGCTGGCCATAGCCAGAGAGGATTGTGGGTAAACATGCTGATGCCATGGCCGTGGTATGTATCCCGGTGCGCTGGGTCTCCTGGGGATTTATCTGATATGATTAAGCATGATTAGACCGTTGATGTGTCGCTCATTAAGACTGGGAAGTGGTGATGGTGCTGTGTTTAAAAGCTAAGTCATGGTTTGTCTGAGGACTGGTGTTGTTGGATGCTGAGCGTTGGATTTTCACTTGATCTGTCAGTCTGCTTGTAGCAGAGAGCTTGTACCAGAATGTTTGCTCTTGTTTGAGTTTCGATGTTGGTGGGTGGCAAGTGAATATCGAACAGTTGCACTATCATGGAAACATTTGTGTATATGTGTTTATGTGAAAGTGTGTCAGAGAGATAGAGGGAGAGAGAGAGAGAGAATTTAGGGAAGCACATTTTTGTGAGTGTGTGTGTGCACTGTGCATGGAAGGAGAAGTCAGAAAGAGGGACAGAGAGAGAGGGTGGCCATATTCCCTCTGCCCAATGGCAAAAGCCAGAATGATTTTGTGTGTGCAGAATTGTGTGTGTGTATGTGTGTGTGTGTGTGTGTGTGAGAGAGTGAGAGAGAGAGAGACAGAAGAGTGAGTGAGAGAGACAAGGGTATTTTGTTGTCTTAGAGGGAATGATGGGTGGGAGTAAGTGTGAAATGGAGGTGCAGCCTCACCGTCTCAGCATTGTCCCAGAGGACCATTCACATCTGTGTGTGACTCTCTCTGTGCTGTGTGTGTGTGTGTGTGTGGGTGGGTGTGTTTACCTACACAGGAGATGATGGGAGGTGATGCTCCTTGTGAGGTGGAGTTGCTTAAACAGCCACAGGCCGAGAAGCTGTGGATTCACAGACACCTGTCAGCCATCACAGAAGAACCAAACGGGCCAATGAGAGCCAAGGACAAGGTGAGTGCTTTTTGCTTAGAAGCATTTTTTAACTGATAAAAGCACAATTTGATCTTACCAAATACAGTTAGAGATATACTACTTTTTATCCCTGTTTTGTTAGGCATAACGTTGAGAATATTTAGAGTTTGTGAAGTGAAACCTGAGATGTTGGGATGTTGCTATACTATGAGAATATGAGATAGCAGTGGTGAAAGCCATTACAAAGACATGAGCGTATGTAGTGCCGTAATCACATTGGACACTGGCATTAACTTTGGATTAGGAGGGCTAGCAGCGAACACTACTAGTGTGTACTGGCTGACAAACAAATGTTTATGGATATTTTCCAAAGCAATACTCCCAGACTTAAAGAAATGTAAAGACATCTAAGAAAGTAAATGTTAATGAATATACATACTTTATCACAATAAATCATTATCCCTGCCTTTTTTGACAGCAAAAATAGTAGAGCAGATAATCATGCTGGAATTATTGGTTACTGACGTCAAGAATTTTTTCAACTACATTTGACTGAAAAATACATAGCTGCCATTTACTTACCTTAGAGAATATTATGAACATTATATAGGCTCGTACAGAGTTAGGGGTATTAGCATACATGGATTTGCAGTGCTCATTTTCTTGCCCAGAGCTGAAGATCTAGTAGGTGAGCAAGAGCGAGAAAGTCAGATCAATATTATTACATATGTTGTGTAGATGTAATCTGTATATTAATAAAAACAAAAATAAGATTAAGACTTGACCTGGGCTCCAGATAAGTAGAGCTCTTTGGTGGTGGAGTGGTAAAGATCACTTGTTCAGTGTTTAAAATACACTGGTACACTATGCTGTGAATGTATGGGGTGTAAAGCTGTAGGCAGCCTTATTACAGGATTACAGGTGACCTTAGGGTGGTACAGTTCTGTGAGGATCTGACCTTTGAGACTCTGTGATTCGGACAAGAGACAGACATCACCATCTGATCAGGACATGCTGTGGGCTCCTTAGCCATCTGTGGGCAAGGCAGAATATGCTGTTCTACCCTAAGGAAGTCTATTCACACAAAAGCAGTGAAATATATATTTGGATATCCTATGTATGGGGAGAGACACTATGTTTTGGGGATCCTAACATTTAGAGAGAGATTTTGTTGGGATAATCTAGTAGGCAAGTCCTATATGACAACACAAGGTCTAGAAATGGAAGAAATTAGCTGAACTTGGCTAACATATTGCCTATACTCTTCCTCCTGAATGTAAACTATATTCATAACAATGAAATATAAAATGCATGGTCAGAAGGCTGCTATAATGAGATACTATTTTGAGTCAGACTTCATTACATATTGCTGACTGCACTCGCTTCAGTGTTTGTCTCCATTTGACCGAGTCTGAGGACTTTTTTTTTTTATTAAGAAAGAAGTCAGGCTGCTTTTAGGTGTCTGCCTCTAGAGTGGATGGAATCCAAAAGCACATTGTGGATCAATAGATCTCCTCCCCACCACAGTACACAGTCATCAGAACTGCAATGATACTCTGCATAAGAAGTAGATAATGTGAAAACACTCCCCCCCCTCTTTCTTTCTCCCTGCCTTTTGTGTGTGTGTGTGTGTGTGTCTGTATGCTCTGCACTGTGTTCGTTGAAATACTGTCACAAGCACTGTACCTAATGAAAAGGAAAGTTAGAATGAATGTCTGATTGAGACATTACAGTAAATATAATTTCAGAATAAAAAAAAGATATAGTATTTGGTGTTCTGATGACCTGATAATCTGCTCATTCCATTGCTGTACTTATTGGCACTAGAAGAAGGGTTTTTCAGTTTATATCAGTGAACAGTATTGTATTCATATCCAGAGTGACAAGACACTGTATATATCAAGGCAAGTCCGAGCACATAGCATGTACTGTGTGTGCAGGGGGCGGGGGAACCTTTTGTCATCATCAAAGCCATCGGCCAGTCACCACAGTATGTAGCAATGGATTTATTTCAGATGGATCACAGACATGGCCCTCCATATTACAAAGATTTATTGTGACTGCCTGTGTGTGTGTGTGTGTGTGTGTGTGTGTGTGTGTGTGTGTGTGAGTGTGTTAAATACAGATACATACATACAGTATGTTACATACAGATTTTGCAACTAAGGCTTCCATCAGGTATTTTAAGCAGAGGAAAGGAGGGAGGAAGAAAGAAATGGAGCCAAAAAGAGGAAGCATGGACACAGACAGACAGACAAACCGACAGACAGATGGACAGACAGACAGACAGACAGACAGACAGTCAGTAATGAAGGGGACAGTGGATAGAGGTGTGGCCCTGGTTGCCAGGGAACATTGGTTGCTTAAGGTTCAGCTTGACTTTACTCTTGCTTTAGGCTGTGTGTGTGTGTGTGTGTGTGTGTGTGTGTGTGTGTGTGTGTGTGTGTGTGTGTGTGTGTGTGTGTATGTGGACCCATGCACGTGAGTATGTTCTGTATGCTCAGCTTGCATGAGTGCATGCAGCTGCAATACTGTGGATAACCAGTAGAGGCAGTGTTGGCCAACATATGTTGCTCCTGTCAAACGTGTGCTCTGTAGAGGGGAAAACCCTGGACTGCTCAAATAATCCTCTTAATACATCTCTGCACTCTCATCCCTCATCCTTGATTGGACAGCAGCACTGGGAAATGGTCCTGCCAGAGCAGGGGGCTGTCAGCTGATTGGATGAGTCGTACCAAATGCAAGAAAAAGAGAGAGATAGAGGGAGAGTGAGAAACAGAATGAGAGAGTGAAATATATGTGTGTGTGTGCGTGTGTGTGTGAGAGAGAGAGAGAGGGAGAGAGAGAGAAGGTTAGTATGTGTGGTGTGGTCTGGCGTGTTCCTGCTGCAGGGAGCCTCAAGATTGGAATGAATTATGGAAACTATTATTCCAGGGGCTGGGCACATACCCAGAATCAGCTGAGCACGTCTAAAAACTCTTTAATTTATTTTCAGAAAACCAAATATTTGAAAATAAAGCTAATACTAATGGGACAGCAATATTGGGTTTAGAAGAAGAGAGTGTTAGAATACAGAGAGAAAGAGAGAGATACAGAGAGAGAGAGAGAGAGAGAGAGAGAGAGATAGAGAGAGAGAGAGAGAGAGAGAGAGAGAGAGAGAGATACAGAGGGAGAGGAGGATGTACTTAGTCTAAAAGGAACTCATTTGACCTTGTCAGCTCCAATGGTGACCTCGCAGTGTGCTTCAGGGAGGCGGAGAAACAAAGCTGCTGGACAGACAGATGGACAGCAGCCAGGGACCGGAGAGTGTGCTGAGCGGAGATAAAGGGGTGTAGGGAGGGATAGAGAGGCAAAGAGAGAGAGAGAGAGAAATAAGGCTGGTGAAAGAAGAGAGAGAGAGAGAGTGAGATGCAAAGTGAATGGGTGCGCTGTTCTGTATGCTGCACTGCCTCTGCACCTCAGTGTGCCTGTGTGTGCGTGCGTGTGCGCGTGTGTGTGTAGGGGAGTGCGTGTCTTCCCGTGCGTGTGTGTGCAGATGAGAGAGACGAAGAGAGGGAGAGGGAGAGAGAGAGAGAGAGAGAGCGCAGGAGAGAGAGAGAGAGAGGGGGGCGTGTAAACCAATGCACTGTGGCACTCTGAGCTGTGGGATGCTTTCCGTTCGTCGCTGCGACGACTGCCTGAGCTGCTCCGTCGCTCACTAATGAACCTTTGTGGGGATAGGCGCTACGGAAACGGCACCGCCACGACAACCAGCGCTCTTCTCCCCCACACACTTCCCCCTCACAGCCATCCTGCCAGCCCCATTATATGACAGGATAGGATAGCGCTTACGTGAGCAGGGGTCACCGCTTTAAGCTGGGAGGACGAAGGAAACAGATGCTTCAAAGGTAGAGCAGCGTCTCTCTCTCTTTCCTTTCTTTTTCCTTCTCTCTATCCTTATCCCTCTTGCTCTCTCTCTCTCTCTCTCCCTCTCCTGCTCTCATTTACTATCCTTCTCTCCCTCTGTTTCTATGCTGTGTGGTCGCTATTTAACAGCAGGAGCTGCTGCATGGTGCTGATGTGATGTTGTTTTTCTGCAGGAGTCTTTAGGACTGTGTATGTGTGTGTTTCTCTCTCATTCTCTGTGTGTGTGTGTGTGTGTGTGAGAGAGAGAGATCCCTGCACTGTGATACCGTACTGTATGTTTGAGTGTGTTGCCAGAGCAGTGCAGCGTTGCTGTGATGGTGTGGTTGGTATGCGTGTGTGTGCAGTGTGCATATATGTGTGTGTGTGTGTTTGTGTGTGTGTGTCTTAATTTGGGGCTGCCTGAGCAGAGATCTCTGGCTTCTCTCCTGATACTCCGGCTGTGGCTGGTTGTGGTAAACACTGATCAGAGCACCCCCCCATATATCCTCTCCTGCAGCAAATGACTCTTCTATCTCCGTCCCTCTCTCACTCTTCTCCTTCTCCCTCCATTTTTCTAGTCTTCTGCTGCTCTCTCTTGTTTGGTCTGGTTCTTTCATTCCATCCTTTTCTCTCTATCCTTCTGTCACTCAATCTTTCTTTCTCTCCCTCAGTTTTGCTTTTCTATCTCTCTCCATTACTCGGACACTTTCTACCTCTTTCTCTCTCTCTCTCTCTCTCTCTCTCTCTCCTTTTCCCTCCCGTCTCTGTCTTACTTTTACTACCCCTGCTCTTGCTATA
>NC_055964.1:14426438-14458938 GCF_018492685.1 Alosa sapidissima
GCTTTGTAAATAAAAAAAATCAATACTGTTGACTCAGAGTTAATTGACTCTCTTTGGGGACAGAACAAAACATTTGATGCTTTAGATCAGTGTAGTTAATTTTATACTGTCAAACTTGAGCCTGAGCAAGTTTTTCCATCATTTTTGGCTTAATCCAAATAAAAAAAACTGCTTAACAAGATAGATGTGTAGGTCTTTCTGTGGTATAGGTCGGTGGCATGCCTAAGTTTTTATATCAATTGAGGCTTGGACTATGGCACTAAAGACATTGCACACTCTCCCTCCTTAATTAGACAAAGGAAAGGTCACACAATGAAGTTCAGATACTGTGGAGAGTCCTTTGAAGTGCTCCTAGTGTGTCCAGATCTCTCTGAGGCTTGCTGGCTGGTGGGGTGGAAGGCAAACTCTCCCCTCTCCTAACAGAGTCAGCAGTGACCTCCTCCTGTCATGTCTCTGCAGACCTCATACTGAAATGTGAAGTGAGTGGACAGACCACACTACCCCTATTTATTTATTTATTTATTTATGGACGATTTATTTATGATGACCTGTGAAATTACCCATAAATGGATGCACCTGTTCCATTCTGATTCTCATATGTGGTAGTTGTGACCGCATGAGCTTCAAACCTTGAATCACTTTCTCAAACATTAACATCATCAATGCCATTTTTCCCAAATGTTTTGTAAATCAATTTGGATTAGCATCAGCTAAGCATCTAAGCTCTAACTGTATAAATCTTTCTAGACAAAAGAACTTATAGTGGCTTGATGGCTTATGATAAGATGGTCTTCACACAATGTGCCCTCACTTCCTCAAACCAACATCTAGATCTGTCAGCCTCTCTGATCAAGCCACAGTTCTAGAACTTCATATCACCTCAGATGAAGTAGCAGGTAGCAGGACTATCTCCACAGCTTTTGGCCTGTCAGGATATAATGCCCTCATTGCCCAGTGCATCTCAGAATTATGTTAAGGTAATCACCAAGAGAGATAGTAGCCGAGGGGAAATTGGTGGTGTGATGTGTCTAGAATGTTACTCAGCTGTGGCTGAACCCACAGACCAGGTTATAAAGGGGTTGGATTCCTAAGGGCTCAATGGTGGCTGTTGATGGCTGTGCATGACATCATTGTGCAGCTGCATGACAAGAAAAACAGTCAATCACACGTTACTAATCACACACACATACACACACACACACACACTCTCTCTCTCTCTCTGTCTCTATCTCTCTCTCTCTCATACACACACACACACACACACACACACACACACACACACACACACACACACACACACACACACAGAAACATGCATATGTGGGTGTACAGTCACCTGCACACCTACATTACACACTACACACAGTTCTTCATGTCGCTGGCACTGTTCCATTGATCTGAAGCATTGATTGCCTTAGTATGACAAGCTTCACCCTCATTCTCTTCATGTGTGTGTGTTTGTGTGTGTGTACTGTATGTGTGTGTGTGAGAGAGAGAAAGATAGAGACAGAGATAGAGATTAAACTAACTTTTTGAAACTCTTAGGCTGATAGAGCAGAATTTACATTTTGAAACATTGTAATTAGATAGCGTTAAACAAGTGTGAAGTTGAAAATTAAATTCTTTGAACATGTTTAAAATCTGTTGGACTATTTGCTTTGAGCTTCGAGATGTGTAATAGTCTTCAAAATGAAAGCCAACCAGCCTATTTTTAAGCACATTACATCACAAGTGCATTTATGACTTAAAAGTATTTCATATGGTCTTTAAAGTACTCTGTGATTGTGTGTTTGTGTGTTTGTGTGTGTGTGTGTGTGTGTGTGTGTGTGTGTGTTCTCAAGTGAGTGTGTGAGTTGACCACAGAATCATCTTCCAAGAGCATCGCTGCCTTCCACTCCCTGTGATTGTGATTGCACTTAGCATCACAGAGGATTCCCTTTAATTCTGTGATCTGTCTGGCTGTGAATGTAGGAATGGCGCTGATCCCCCTCCTCCCTCACCCCACCCCCACCCCCCTCATTAGGGGACAGACTCCAGCCGTGTTCCAAACAGCTGACTGGCTCACTCTCTGTTCCGTACAGCGTGCTCCATATGCATGACCTACTCACTGATCAAAAGAGGCACGCTCCACTCTGACTCCTGTGCGTGATGGTGGATCAGGTGTGTGCCAAACGCATAGTATAAACTCCTGGGGATGTATGTGGGGACTGTGTTGGGGGATTGACTATGGAGGCTGTCTGTGGTGTAATGCTTATAGAGGTTTTGCGAGTGTTTCCACTCTTTCCGTATAATCATCATCATCATTACCATCATCATTATCGTCCTCACCATCATCAGGCTGTTGCATATCACCATCGTCATTGTCATCATCCTCCTCCTCTTTGTGCTTCTCTCGTCTTTTTCTTTGTTACTGACTTAAATGGACTAAATTTTCCTCTATCTATCTATCTATCTATCTATCTATCTATCTATCTATCTACTATCTATCTATCTATATTTCTTTTCTCTTGCATGATTCATCTCTTTCTCTCCCTCTCCATCTCTGGTCTCCCCAATTCCTCTGGAACATTAATGTACAGACTCTTTCACTCTCTTTATCTATCCCTCTCTCTCTCCTCGGCCTCTCTCTCTCTCTTTCTCTCTCTCTCTGACTCACTCTCACTCTCTATCCTCTCTCTTTCTCACCCAGTTATAGGTGGACCATAAAATTGATCCACAGTGACACTGCTCCCCTGCAGTATTTAGTGTGGGATGTAAATTGACTTTGATCAAAGGGGAATAGTGGAAAAGTTTAAATCTCTGCCTTTTAAATCAAATAAGCCTTGACAATCCAAACAAAACACGTTAGCCTTTAGTCCCGGGGAGAGAGCAGCCCCTCGCACAGACACTGGGCTCCCGTATATCATGCTGGGGACACAGTGTATTACCCTTCATGGAATGAAACACTCCAATATATATTGTTCATTGTGGCCGGTCTGCACAAGGCACTTTAGGTTGGCTCAGTGTTGATATAATGTGCTATTTGCTGCACTGTTGCTATTTACTGCAAGTCTGTGAACATACACACACGATTAGTAATACTACTACTGCTATTACTGCTGCCTCATTTATTATAGAAATATAGAATTGATAATTTTCCTGTTAGTCACCAGAGTTGTCATATTTTCCTGTTCTCCAGGGTTGAATAGCCAGTTTGTAGTGCCTGTGCTGGCAGACTGTGATGGGAGATGGAATGCTGATATACGTAAACATAGTGTATGTCCATAGTGTATAGGGATGCACGATATATCGGCGGCCGATATATTATTAGCCGATAAGTGAAAAAATTAAAATATTATTATCGGTCCGATAACTACGGAAGCGCATTAGGGCCACATGAAGAGAAAATATTTTTGAAAATTCCGAGATAAAAGTCAAAATTTTCGAGATAAAAGGCAAAGTTTTCGAGAATCAAAGTCAAAATTTTCGAATACAAAATCAGAAATAATTTCTGAGATTAAAGTCAGAATTTCTGAGTAAAAAAGTCAAAATATTCGAGATAAAAGTAAAACATTTTGAGATAAGTCAAAATTTTCAAGAAACAAAGTCAGAAATAATTTCTGAGATGAAATTCAGAATTTCTGACTTTAAAGTCAAAATTTCTGACTTTAATCTCAGAAATTATTTCTGACTTTGTTTCTCGAAAATTTTGACTTTTATCTCGAAAATTTTGACTTTTCTTCTCAGAAATTCTGACTTTTCTTCTCAGAAATTCTGACTTTTCTTCTCAGAAATTCTGACTTTAATCTCAGAAAATATTTCTGACTTTGTTTCTCGAAAATTTTGACTTTTATCTGGAAAATTTTGACTTTTATCTCAGAATTTTCAAAAATATTTTCTCTTCATGTGGCCCTAATACGCTTCCGTAGATAACAGAATTCTGGCCGATAATTTGCGCCGATATTTTTTAAAGTCCTAATTTAGGCCTACGTAAGGTCCGTCTGGCTACACTGAGCTACTTGAGCTTGGTTGGCTATACTTTTTCCTCAATATAATGTCAGCGGTGTGAATGTTTCACCACTCTAACAAAATCTGTGGATATGCGTTCATTTGGGAATGTGCATCTCAAAATCCTCTCGTGAATGATCCGCCATTTAACCTTAACAGAGCGGAGCGCAGCCCTATCTAGAGCCGTCTTGTGCTGGTGTGTTTGCACTTTACCGCGCTGGTCGGGGAAACAAATAAACAAACTCGTTAGTGGGACGAGTAGCCTACATAAGTACGCCTAGTTCTAAGTTGTGTTTTAGTATTATATTTGCATTACTTTAGCTTGGGTTTTGTATTACAGTATTACCTAGAAATATGCTAACCATTCGTGCTTCTATTCCAGACAGGTCAATAAGTTATTAAAACCTTCGGGGCTAACTCCTTTCATTTCTGCTGCAGCAGGTTGTGCGCAACAGAGTAGACGGACATAAGATACAGTCTGAGGAGTTGCAGCTTTATTCAGTTACCCGCAGTTGAAACTAAACCTAAGTTTCCCTCACAAACTCTGATTTGGTCGCTATACTGTAGCTTATTCCAAGCTGAGCCGTTTATGAGCGTTTAGTCCTAAATGAAAACGATTCAAACTCTCTAGCCACTCACTCGCAATTCACTGACGTCAGGTTCACTTAAAGGAGCCACACATACTGTAGGGCTAGGCTACTGTTATGTTGTTGACTGCCGTACTATTGAGGACTATTATGAGTTCTGTCCATCATTTGGTGGTAGGTAAAATTACTGCAATAAAATTATGCTTATTAAATGCTTTCCCCAAATCACTTTTCACAATTTTTTTTAAGAGTAATATTATCGGTTATCGTATAGGTATCGGCCACAACAAACCAATAAATATCGGTTATCGTTATCGGCCCTAAAATTCCATATCGGTGCATCTCTAATAGTGTATGAGCTGGCGTGGGACCCACACCACTTCAGAAGAGCGTCCAGCATCCAGACCGTCCCACAATGAATATGTGTATATGGAGGGTGTCTGTGTGTGTTAGTATGTACAGTATGTGTTGTATGTATGTATGCAGTTATGAGTATGTGTATGCATTTGTATGTGAATAAGGTTGTCTGTGTATTTTTGTGTCTATGGGTGTATATTTCCCTGTTTGTGTGTGTGTATGTAATGTATGTGTATGTGTTTGCACGTGTGCATTTTGATCTGTGTGTGTGTGTGTAAATGAGTATGTGGCCAGACAACAGGGGAATATGATGGATGGTCGTTGGCGTTCCCAGGGCCGGGATCTGCCGTGACGCAGGCTCTGGCCGCCGTCCAGTCCAACAGAGATTTCGACCAGGATTTGCATTGTAATGAAAAAAGGCTTATCTCTCCCAGGTTCAGTCTGTTTCTCCCACGCACACAATATGGCTCTTACTTCCCGGCTGCGCTCCAAATGACACTCCGTGGCCTCCGCAGGGCCCTTTTTCCAAGTGGATGAGTGTGGAATGACTGACTGAGGTTGGAGGCTAGGGGGATAAGTGCACCAAATGTGAACCAGCCATCCTCAACCTATAGCCACTGAGTTTAACAGCTCCAGTCTTTGCCATTCATTTTTATATACGTGGGAAAGCACTGCTATGAATGAAAAGCACTAAAACCAGCCTGGAATAGACTAGAAAAAGAAAATAGCTGTTTTTTTTCTTCTCCTCATTGTTAAGATGATGAATCATTTCTTTTTTTAGCGGTGGCATATGCCGATGCCGTGGCTGTTCCACCCACGTAGAATGATGCTGGGGATATTTCTGATTGTGGTTCTGGCTGTGATGGCGAGGCAGCCTTTTTAAAGGGATTTTCAAGTGTGATCCTCCAATCTGCCAGACAGTGGCTGTGAAACACACAGAGGATCACCGCGCCATTGTGTAAGACTCCGCCAATGTGATTGTCTCAGCGGTGCAACAAAAGCCACACAGTACAGTATCTGTCAAAGCATCGCTGTGTTTCTGTGAAGTTGAAATGATTACAAACATTAAAACTACTCCATTCAGGTGCACAGGGCTCACTTTTCCTAATGCAGATTTGAATGGTCGGATTGAAAGAAATATAGAGGTATCTCTACCATCATCATATGATACTCATAGACTCATGTTTATTATCTGGTAATGCAAAAAAAAAACCCTTTGTTGCACTTAACATTTCATATTCAATTTGTATTACATTGCAACTACATACACATATCATCACACATACCATTTTCAATATGTAGCATGACTATAATATTGTGTTCTTCTTGCCCAATCCTAAACCCTAAATCTGGTTATGTGACTCTGTACTTAATGCAAATAGCACTGTCACATTCACAATTCATACCTTCTAATGCGATGAATTCATGTAAGCCGACACATAACATTATATGAGATTGCCACGGAGCAACAAAATTGCAACGTGTATCAGGGCATTGCTTCATTGTAGTGCCACGCTTTTAACCAAAGTCTGTAACATGACTTTAACCGTCTTTTAGTGTTGCAATGCCACTTGTCCACACTCCTCACAGGGAGTGTAGCCTGCTCGGTGAAGCTCACATTACTTGGTAACAGGGGGTGTAATTACGCGAGCTGAAGCTGGCCTGTGTGTGAGTGTGGTTAGCGCCAGGCTATCTCTGCGGCGCGCTACTTAAGATCAATAATGAGTCCGGTGCTAAATGAGGATTAAATGTCCCCCTCTCTCTGCGTGCTGGAGTTAATTGATTTCCGCCCCACCTCTGATCATTTTAATTTCACACATCATTGTACTTGTGTAAATACTGTCTCTCTGTGCCTCTTTAGATGCAGCTTATTATTTTCACTTTCGTTTTTTTTTTTACTTTCTTTTCTCTTGTGTTGTTTTCTCCCCGTGGCTCCTGTTCTCCGTCCATATGACCTTAACATTTACCTGCTTACTAAAGAGTATGTTCCTCCCGTTGGTTTTCCAGCTTGTTACACCATATGAAATTGGACCAAGTAAAAAAATATATACTAAAAAAAAAATGGTTGGAGCTGATTCAAAAAAGGCACTTGCTGTACTTACACTATCGGAATATGTATGTCTAACTCTTTGATGTGTCTCTCAGCTGACGTAAGTGATTTGTCACAAGTCCAGATGGTTGGTTCTCTGCATACATAATATTTTCTTTTGTGTGTCAGTCTGCATCGCTGGCAGTGGTCCGTTTAGAACATAGCACTAACAACACAGAGGTGATTGGTTCAATACCCTTGAATTGCACACACAGGTAAAATGTATACCTTTAGTTGAGACTGCTTTTGATCAGTGTGCCTGTTAAATCATGACCGTTGTGGGATCTGAGATCAGGCTTCATAAATTCAGCCCTATTTAATTAAAGCAAACATAGTCAACTACATTCTGTTTGATTATGTATTTATTCATGATGTATTGTCACAAAGATCTTTGGATCATATTTGTGTCTTGAACCAAGATGTTAAATGGAAGGGCCATTGACTGTGTATGGTTGGACAATAGATAGTTGAAATAATGTGAACCTGATGCTACAAAAATAATATTTTTGCAGTAAACAAAGCTGTGTCTGGAACGACAGATTATATCTATATACATTTATGATATGTGTATTCCCCCTTGGTACGTCTATGTAGTGGTAGCCCAATGTTAAATAAATATAAATAATGTGTACCTACTGATGGACTTGCATACTGTTGGAGCCAGAGCATTTCCAGTTAATCAATGGATGTTCATGCATGTCACTTTGGATAACCAAAAGGCAAAACGTTTTAAAAAAAAACACGTAAATACATGGACTGTTTTCTGCTGGTCCTTCATGCAGCCATGGTAGTCACAGTCGGGCTGCTTGTTCATGAACTAAAAAAGCCTGACTCATCTCCCCTCGCTCCCACACAGTCTCTGCCCATCTGTGTCAGAGCAGAACAGGAGCAGGGGGCTAATTGCATTGGGATGCTATAATAAGGCAAATTTCATTTACCTTTGCCCCGAGCTCAAATGAATTAGCACCGGTACAGGACATGTGGTACCCTGCTCCTGGATTGACACTTGGTGATGGAGCCAGTGTTACTTTAGGAGCGGTTCTAATGCTGGTTGTTGAAAACACTCGTTTTGACTGGTTTCGCTTTACAGAGCTTGCAGACACATTTCAGGATCTGAGCTGCTCAGAACTGGCTTGGAGATGTCAACGTAAAGTCTTAAAGTGGATTCACCAGTGGACAAGCGTACATATTAATATTGATAGTTGAGAAAGAACATGGTTGTTCACATATGCATATTACATGCACAGATGTACAGGCACACACACACACAAACACACACACACATACACACACACACAGTGAGAGATTTGTTGCCTCTGTATTTGCGATATTGCTTCCGGGAGCTGAATGTTTAGTGCCATGACATTTTATTCATGCATTTCATGTCTCATCTTAGGGAGCAGAACAGTAAATACAGACTCCCTTTGGTCCATGTTTAACTCACTTTATCTTATGCTGTTCATGGCACACAACACACCACACCACATCTCTCACATTTATCAAGTCTGCTCTGGCCTTGAATATCTTACCACAGGATACAGTCTGGCTTTGTAATGCAGGATTGGCTCGTACTAGAATCAGTTCACCTTTTCTCTCCAAACTTCAGGATATGATCATTTGTCCATCATATCACTTACATTTACTTGCAGTAAACGGCTTTATAATAAGGATTAATATTTTATTAGTACATGATCTTGGTGGGTATCAAACCCGCGGCTTTGCTGTTGTTAGCACATTGCGCTACGCTCTGAGCTCACAGATATCACAGAGGAGAGCAGATACGAAGAGAGAGGAGGCGGGTGAAGACGGCTGTTTCCCTGCTCTTGCAGATTTGCTCCTCCACTTTGTCTCAATGAAGGCTAGCCAATTACCTGAGTGTCCTACCCAGTCATCTCTCCCCTCCTCTCCTCCCCACAGCACAGCACGACGGCCCGCGGGGAATAGCCAGAGTTAGTAGGGAGATTAGCAACCCTGGATTATGCTCCGAACTTCAGCTCTTTCTAATGGCATTTGCTTGAGCAAAGACAGCCAGTGGTGACGGTGCCAGATGGAGGCTGTGCTGCTGGAGCGCCACAGAGCTGAGCCTTGGCTGGTTTCATCAGAGCTCATCATGGCAGCGCAGTCGGTGTGGCGGACGAGGGGGTGGTTTGCACAACTGAACACACTTGACTTGTGCGCTATTTTACAAGATGAACTCTTGCTGCTGGTGCCTGGTGAGAATGAATACTTCAGAGTCACCGTGTCAAGTATACTTCTAAATCTCATGTGAGTACCAGTAAATGGGAATATGGGATTCAACCCAAGCATTCCTTGACATATATGCCTGGACTTATTTTTTCATTGATCTTGCAGGGAAAATGAACTGTCATTTGTAATGGCCATGGGATAAAAGCAAATAAAAAACTGAAAATACATTTATACACTTTCCAGTTTTGACTAGAACTATTCTATCAGTACATGATCACCTGTCCTGTCCAGAGATGGCTTGACTCTAGAGCAGATCCATGTCAGATCCAGGTTGACCCATGCTTAGTCATCTGTTACCTGGCCAGCCTCATCTTAAACCCCATTGCGTGGCAGTGGATGATGTAACCCTACACTCGAAACAAATGCGTTGTCCCTATCTGGACAAGGAAGTGTTAAAAAACAACACAAGTTGTGTTGTTTTCAACTCAAGTTGTGTTATTTTTTTCAACACATATTGTGTAACAAATAAAAAAAGGAAACAACACAAACTATGTTGTCCTTATCTGGACACATAGATGTGTTAAAAACCATGCAAGTTGTGTTGTTGTTTGCATTCATTTTAAGAATGTATTTAAATGTCAGGTTGTGCTATCCCAAAGAATGAGGGCCCCAGGGTCAGTGAGATGATGGGGTCCCTGCAACCTCCACAAATGATAGCATGGAGAGGTCAGATTTGCTCCTCTTGCTCTTGACCTTGAGCCACTGATGCAGGGTCAGAGCATCCCACCTCAGTCATCACATAACATCAACACCACCAGTCTGACCCCAGCTCAGTGGTGTTGTGTTGTGGGGATTACTTACATTAGGGGTAGCGTATGGAGGATTACAGTATATAAGGCAATTACCTCACGCCAGGGCCACTGTTGATCTTGTTTTCGTTTCTTTTTAGGAAAGAGCATCTTGGTTTTTGGGTCAGACTCAGACCATTTTGATTCACTAAGAGCTGTACATTTAGGGGTGGTAGGGTGGAATGAGGGCATGTCAGAGATTTTGTTCTTAGCCAGAGGATCTCTTGCTGTAGCATGCAAGGTATTTGCACAGATGTGTGCTTATTGTAACACAGAGATTGTCAGTGAAAGAGCATGAGCAAATGACTCAGTGCGAGGCTTTATCATTACAGCCCCAGGACCACCAGACAGGTGCTGAGGCTGACTAATATGAGTAGGATGAGAACATTCAGTGAGTCCATGTCTGCGTGCCCTCACATGTGTTTGTGTGTTAGTTTGAGCACATGTAACACGTGTATTTGTGATTTAGTATATGTGATTTAGTATATGTGATTTAATATATGTGATTTAATGTGTGTGAGCATATATGGGGGGGGGGGGGGGTATTCTTGAATATGCATGTATGACTGTGCACATGTTTGTGAGTGAGTGTGAGTGAATGTGTGAGTGAATGTGTGCTCATTTATTTTGCATATGTGTGTCGGTCCATGTGTTTGTGTGTATGTGTGTTTTTTTTTCTGTGTGAGTGTGCGAGTGTTAAGGGAGACTTGCTAACTGCTGGATAAAATGGAGATGCTTGTGATGTGGGATTGTGTTCGCATGTGTGTGCATTGGTTGCTACAGTATCATTTACATGCATTGTATGGATGGGTATTAGCTTGTGATTGTATGTTTTCTGTTTGTAGGCATGCATTGTATTCATGCATGCATGTGCATATTTGACTGTCTGCATCCGAATGGATTGATATGAATGTGTGTGTGTCTGTGTGTGTGTGTGTGTGTTTCTGTGTGTGTGTTTCTGTGTGTGTGTGTGTGTGTGTGTGTGTGTATGTGTGTGTAGTGTACTTTTGCTTGTGTGTGGTAGGAAAGTGGGGAACAGGAGTGTTCCGAGGACAGCCTGAGTCCAGATGTCCGTTTGCGTTACGTAGGCTAGCAAGCAGCTCTCCTGCTGGCGGGGTCTAGAGTGTATGTTTGAACGTGTGTGTGTGTGTGTGTGTCTGTGTGTGTAGTGGGGGGTGCAGGCACAATCTAATTGCCCGTTGGCCTGAGGTTGGAGCCGTGCAGCTGAGGATGGCTTCAGCTCTAAAAATACACCCCACTCCTCTCCCATCCTCTCCTCTCCTTTCCTCTCCCATCCTCTGCAGACGGGGGAGAACATGGCCACCTCTCCATTGTCTTTCCTCCTCATCTGTTTTGGTCCTCTTCGCTCTTCTCATCAGTCTTTATCTATGGTTATGGTTATGGTATTTAGCAGACGCTTTTGTCCAAAGCGACATACAAATAAAAACAATACCAAGTTAAATTTAACAGTAAACAATTAAAAAAAAATGGTAAGACTACATTATGGAGAATAGCAATAATAAACAATGTCAATTCAGACAATAGCCTAATGAAAATAAATAAATACTATACTATACAAACCATAATGCATAAGAAACACAGATATGCCTTTAGACCCCTCTTGAAAGACCCAAAACTATCACAGGAACGGAGAGCACCCACCAACGGAGCTCATTCCACCAACAAGGAACCACTGAGGAAAAGAGTCTTGAATTTGACCAAGTGTTTATGACTGGTCGACACAACAGATGTTCATCAGAAGACCGCAGTAGGCGGTTGGGGATGTACAGCTTGATCACAGAATTGAGATAGCAGGGAGCAGATCTAGTCAGTGTCCTATAAGCCAAAGGGAGAGATTTAAATTTAACTCTGGCCACTATAGGGAGCCAGTGGAGAGTAACTAGGAGAGGAGATACATGTGTCCTCTTTGGCTGATTGAAGACCAGGCGTGCTGCAGCATTCTGAATCTAAATGTCATAGGCTCCTCCACTCCTCTCCTTCACCTTGTGTCATTCTTACCCTTTTCTCTTTCTTTCTCTTCTCGCTCTCTGGGTTGGTTAATGGCATCTGTGGTCCAGTAATGTGAAGGCCATCCCTGGGCTATTCTTATGGTGGTCACAGGGCACGGAGTGACACTAACTCTCCATCTCGTTCACACACACACCCACACACACACACACACGTACAAACACACACACGCACACACACTTTGTACTTACACAAAGTGAATGAAATGGGAGTTGGACCTGGGTCATTGACTTGAGGGTGTGCGTGTGTGTGTGTGTGTGTGTGTGTGTGTGTGTGTGTGTCTGTGTTCTTTGCGGACTGACCTACTGAGCCAGCTGTCCTCTGAACAAGGAGGAAAATGTAATCTGAGTGTGTGTCTGTGTTACCAGATTCTTCACACCAAAGTGTTTCACTGGCGGTTTGTTAGCTGACACTCCTAACATGTGCATGCACACACACACACACACACACACACACACACAAGCAAACAAACAGAAACCCTTGTAAACTGCGAAGAGTCAGAGAATGGGGAAGGGAATGATATACCACTGCAAGGAGTGCTGTGTGCATGTGCACACTCTCTTCATTTACTGGGGTAATGATTTTCTCCAGTGTATAGTGACATGGGGGCAGGATTGTGGGTATGCCTGAGGCAGTGTCAAGCGAGAGCCGTATCAAATTATTGGACAAGCACAATCTGCGTTGTGCCTCCATTTGAAAGCTATAACAGAATTAAGCAATTGTATTTGTTCTATCAGCATGACGTTTGTGTAATCATGGGCATTTGGGTCACCCAGTTAGAATTAAATTGCGGCACATAAATTAATTATTATCATTAAGTCTTGCTGTTAAAAGTCTGAATTACAGATGAAAGTTTTTTTTTTTTTTTTTTTTACAGATGAGGATATTGTGGGTAAATGGCAGCCTTGAACTCACCGCATTAATATATGTCTGCCATAGTGTCTTAATAGTGTTTTGAGGAATTTGATGGAGTATCTGTGTGCAGTTGGTCTGTTGTTTGAGTAATCATAAATCAAAGTAATTTGCTGAGATGTTCTTGCCCTTGGCTGGCCAGCTCTCTCTCTCTCTCTCTCTCTCTCCCTGTCCTCTCTCTGTCCTTCCCTCTCCCTCTCTGTGACACGAAAGCAGCCCCTGGTTCCACCTGGCTGAGGTCATGAATAAGTGAACAGGCTGTTTTTATTCTGCTCTGCCGTCCTCAGGCTGAGCTTGTCCAGCCAGTAAACAAGCAGGCTGCTGCTAAGCTAACAGCTGCTAGCTGCTAACTGATGCTATCTCACTAACTCAGGCTGGCGGTTAAACTGGATGTCAACATGAAGGGTCAACACCTCTGGATTGTAGCCTCATATAACTGTGTGGGTTTGTAAGTATTGGGTGGCTGTTTTTGGCTTGAATGATCAGGTAACATCCAATGGGTAGTGTTCAGAATTATATTCAAGTGTGTGACTGTGCCTGTCTATGTTTATGTGTTTATATAACTCATGTTTTTGCATATGTATGTGTGCATATGTCTGTGTGAAACCTTCAGGATGTGCATAATGACCTATCACTATCTCCTTTCCACATCTGAATCATGGTCAAGAACAGCAATGAGAAGCGAAAAATGTCTAAATACAGTTTCCAACTGTGCTTAAGTATACAGTTTTGAAAGCATTCTGTCAGCACAGCGAACAGTAATAATAGCAGTGACATTTGGACGTGTACTCTGTGTACTGGTGTCTGGTGCCTACTCTTGTTCTGTTGCCTGAGAATAAGGACAGTAGGCAGAGGCACTGACAATTCAGCTGTCTGACAAACATTATTGATTGTTCTGTGCATCGCAAAGTGAATTTGTCAGCTCTTTCTTTGTGTTCATTTTGTGTGAGCATGTTTGTGTTTATTAATGAGTGTGTGTTTGTGTGTGTGTGTGTGTGTGTGTGTGTGTGTGTGTGTGTGTGTGTGTGTGCTGAAGTGTCCCTGCGTAGATGAACATTAGGTTAGTGTTTGCTTTAGGCAGCAGGTGTGTCAGTGTTTGGTGTACAGGTCTCATCTTGTGTTTTGAAATTTGAGCCTGTAGCAACACACATACACTGACGGACATTGCATGCATGACACACACTCACTCTCATACACCTATACACACACAAGCACATGTATGCACATAGGTACAGATACAGACACACACACACACACACACACACACACACACACACACACACACACACACACACGCACACACAGGTGCCCTACCTGTAATACAAATGCATGCACTAATCATCAGCACAGTCTTATCTCTTTATTGTCATAGAAACGGTACAGGCAGGTGTTGTTTGTCGGCCATCTCCCCATTAGGCCACCTGCTGCTTCTGGAAATCTGTCAGCATTGAAAACCTACTCACATACAGACACACACACACACACACACACACGCACACACACACACACGCACACACACACACACACACACACACGCGCGCACACACACACACGCACACACACACACCCAAGGTTAGACACAAACATTAACACAAACTCAGAGGCACGCACCCACCCACATAGACACACAAGGCAGACAAAACCCATTCTGCCGTGTTGCACTCTGACACATGATCAAAGAGATGACCTTTTCCACATCAAATTAGTGGTCTTAGTGACTGAGACAAATACAGCGTGATTACGGGGAAATGAATTACATAAAGGACAATGTTTGCTCTGGGTGCACTGAGGGTCAGAACAACTGGTGAAATCTCATTTGCCTTGTGCACCTAGACTGTGGAGGCTACAGGCGGTGTCTTGAGCCCCACAACAAATGTGAGTGTGTGTGGTCTAATGTCTATCCCTCCAGCACTACATCAGAAATGGAACGAGTTTGCTAGTATTAGTTACAATAAGCATTATTTCTAGTTGTGTGTTTTTTTTTTCCTTTTCAAAACAAGAGCAAGACTAGATTATTCACCTCAGTCTTGCTATATTTGTGCTTCATCTTTTTAACACATATTACTATTAATTTAGTGTGATTGTACTGTATCATTTACTAGACTTGACATGCGACTCGATGTGCGTTTTTCAATGTTAGGTTTGAGAAGAAATATACCTTACTCTAGTAGGATAGTTGGGTTAGTCAGGAACATCTCTTTAACCTTAGTATGAAAGCACATGCTGTGATGCCGCCTGTCTGTTGAGACCGTTTGGGTCGCTTTGTGTTACCTGCAGTGCAAATAAACAAAATGTAAACAAAGCAGTGCTAGCTCCACTCTACTTATGTTCAATAAAGTGCGTCATAAAAAGTTGAAACAGTGATTAGATCCAATTATCCAGAAGGAAAATGCTAATTACCAGGATTGCAATTTGAATCTCCTTACGGGAATATCTGATGATTACACTGCTTCTTAGCAACAGTAGACAAAATAAGCAGCTAAACAAGCTAAAAAGCCATTTAGTGCAACCTTATTCCCAAGGGCACTGACGCAGATTAAACTAGTCGGTGGGGGTCCGTCAGTATTGGAGGAGCTGCACACACCACACGGGAGCGTACCCGGGTCCTATGTTCCCCCGGGTTCTATGTTCCCCAGGTCCTATGTTCCCTGCTTTGTATGGGATCGGGGAACATAGGACCCTTTTTTGAAAAAAAAACCCTAACCCTAACCCTAACCCTAACGCCGATCGGGGAACATAGGACCCGGGGAACATAGGGATGACCCCCACCAGACCATTTGGAGCTACAGATGCTCATCGACTGGCCAGACGTTATCAGACATCCGAGTGTCGACTTGGTCGGCAGCTGCCTTTAGCCACCTCAGGCAGAGGCATCAAAGTGCGAGGTGATATCAAGTAGACAGGCACATATATATTTAGCATTGTGTCAGCATTGTGCGTCCCTGTTGGTTGAATAAGAGTAGGGGCATCACTCTATATCTCTGTCTTGAAGACCCAACTGTTTTCGAGAGAACCTTCTCCTCTACCAGCACTACTCCACACCTAACATGCACTTCCTTTTCTAGCCCAACACACCTAACATGCACTTCCTTTTCTAGCCCAACACACCTAACATGCACTTCCTTTTCTAGCCCAACACACCTAACATGCACTTCCTTTTCTAACCCAACACACCTAACATGCACTTCCTTTTCTAGCCCAACACACCTAACATGCACTTCCTTTTCTAGCCCAACACACCTAACATGCACTTCCTTTTCTAGCCCAACACACCTAACATGCACTTCCTTTTCCCTCCTTCTGCTTCTACTACCTCCTTCCTCTTCTACCACTAGCTCCATCCACTACACTTTGACTAGTTGCCCACTTAAACCTCTGCATTCTCATCCTCTGATAGTATTTATAGCAGTGGTATTTATTGTCATGAGAAGATCTCCTTTGCATTGTACTGTAGCTTTGATGTTATTTCTCATTTTGTAAGTCGCTTTGGATAAAAGCGTCTGCTAAATTAATAAATGTAAATCCATGTGCTTATTTTGCTCTGTCATCTGCTTTACACAGCCATTATTTTACAGAGCTCTACTGAAAGAGCACAGATTACCCCTGTACATCGCCCTCTAATGTGTTGTGTCTTAGCTTGGGTTCTCCTGTTTGTTTATTGACCCAAGGTATTGATCTAAAGTTCATGGAACTGGTATTAATTACAACTGTTATGTGGAAGTTGATCACAAGCTGGGGTGAGATGTTAGCCTATGACCTTAAGCTTTAGCTTCTTGCTCAGTACGCAGGACAGGCTAAAGGTGCACTGGATGGAAAGGGATGTCTTTTTATATGGAGAGGTTGGTTTAGGTTGTTAGGTTGGTGTTCTGGATTGCCTTTCAAGTGCAGTGCTAAAACATCAACAAGAAAGTATCTTTATCTACCGAATGTCCTCGTTGAACATGAAGAAGTATATGCCATACACAGTCTGACTGAACTAACTGATATATAGACAGTAAGTAAACAACATGTCATGTAGCTATGTTGAGTTGGTTATGGGGTGTACTGTAGTTTCCTTTTGGCTTGTACATTTTTTTTTGGATAAAACCATTATCCCAATGAGTAAATGTGATGTAACATAAGATTTAAACATGAATTTAATGAAGAGATCAGCCCTCTATGGTCATATGGTCATAATGGTCTAAACTGACCTCTGTCCTCTTTTCCTCTGCAGCAGCTAAGGAATGAGGTGGCGCCCTTCCACCTGTCTCAGCTTTCCCTAGGGCCCAACAAGGAACAGCGCCTCCTAGAGGGCAGGGACCAGGCACTGCAGTTTCAGCTCCTTACCCTCAACCAGCTGCAGCAGCAACACACCTGCCTGGTGAGTTAGTGGCGCTTTTCTGGTGCTCTGTTTGGCTGGGTACATAGTGTGGGGGCTTTTATTGCGGGTTTGCTATTTGTTTTAGCTTATTGTATGGTTTGTAACTGGGATCTTTGAATCTATCTGACTCCACATCAGACCCAGAGAAAGAAATATGGCAAAGTCATAACTAGGATTGTAAAAGACATGATGATAATGTTTGATTTGAATGAATAGCTAGATAACATAAAGTCAAGTCAAGTCAAGTCAATTTTATTTCTATAGCGCATCTTTCTATGCACAGAGTGCAACCCAAAGCGCTCCACACACAAGACATTGACACACAGGGCAAAAGATGCCGGACGGAGCAGCGTAGTCGCCAGCGTACCTGTGGCACCAAGCCATACCAGACAGATAACAAACAAATTAATAAATAATAAAAAGTAAAATAGAAAATAAATGTAAAAAGAAGGTGGTATGGACGACGCTGCAGCTACCTGCCCCATAGCTCCCTGTTCAGGAATATACAATTTGGTCTGTGTACAGTTGGTTATTTTACTTTATTACACGGCTCTTCACAAGGCAAGTAGAACGCTCCATTGACTTGAATGGGATTCCCCAAAGTTCTAGCGGTCATTATTTCCTAGGAAAGGACCTCTGAAAAAAATAATGACCGCTGTAAATGGCAACGGAGTTTGTGCTTCTAATTCAGGTATTTCATATTACTACGCAATGACTGGAACTTCATTCAAAAGTGAAAGCAGACGGTTGATCAGCTGTGTTCTAAAGAATGTTTGATTCAAGTTCAGCGTGTGTTGCGAACTATTTGTTTCAGCAAATGCCACGATGAACGATAACAAATAGGCTAGGCTATGTAGGCTAAAGTCATATCGTGGGGAGTTTATTATTGTTTTGGCAAGTAGCCGTGTAATAAGCGGGATAATATATAGAACGCCGGTCATTATTGGGAAAATAAGTCCCTTCAGGGCGGAACAAGACCGGTTCGCCCTGTCGGGACTTATTTTCCCAATAATGACTGCCGTTCTATACATTATCCCTTATGTATTAAATAGGGACAATGCAGTGGCGGACCGTGCGTTCAGTGGTTAGGCCTTCAATGATGACTATTTTTTGACAAAAATAATAATAGGGGGGCGTTACAGGGGAGATTTTTTTTTTTACATTTCAGCGTTAAAATGTGTGCAATTTCCCAGCATTTCATGGTGGGGGGAAAAGTTTTCTCTCTCTTACGCGAGTCTGTGTAGCACTAGAATCTTCGTTACAAAAACAATTAATGCTCCGATTGCTTATTGGTTAACAGATCATCCTCAGCAGCAAAGTAGGCTGCTAGGCTATTTATTTACCACCCATATTCACAAGTACATTATAAACTGCTGCCTGCTGCTGTCCAGTAAAGACGTGCAATTTAGTCCATATTATATTGAAAGTGAACACCAAGTGTACTCAAGTATGGGTTTGTGCAGACTACTTTGAAATATTTAGGCTATCGGTTGCCTAATTTATGGTCATGACTCGCACGCACATATAGCACTGCCACTGGTCTACAATGATGTGTCCTCCAAACCATTTAGTAGTTTAATCTGACATCAGCAAACTTGCTTCAGACTGTGGCTCTCCTATTTAGCTGTAGGTTCGGAGTAATTTCACCCTAGGGTCCTTTGCACCATGACCCCGAGCCAAAACCCCTCCCAGAACCATTTTTCCCTTGGTCGAACCCTGGTCGAGTAGCGCTGTCAGAAACTAATGACGTTCTGCAGTCGTGATGGAACCAACTTTTATCTTGTAAATTACCCCACTAATAATGCCCTGAATGGTACGAAACTTCTGCAGTAGTACAACTATGACCTTTAGTCCAATAATGAGGCATTAGAAAGTTTGTAAGTGCACCAGGAGTTTATTTAAATAAGACTTGCCTGATTATCTGCTACTATACCGCTGCGTCGACGTTTCTTCCGTGATTTGGGAAAAGCCCTGTCAGTCCAGTAGGCTATCCTACAGTGTTTGCCAAACGTAGGCTATTTCGCGGTAGGCCTACACTATGAGAAAATGTCTCAACAGAAAATTATAAAAAAATGTCAGCACACCACCATGCTATTAAACATAAAAGTCACCAGATGTATTGCCCTAATGCTGCTAGCACTGCTGCTTGTTGGCTATTTTAGAATGTCTGATAGCCTGGTCTGATTTCACCAATAATTTCCACAAAACTCAGAGAGATAAAAAATCAGACTAAACTAGCAGGGCAGGGCAAGACAAATTATAGTTTTCCCATAGATGCCGATACAGACATCTTCACCAAAGCCACCAACTCAAACACAACTTCAAGCTAGCATACAGTAGAGTAACCAAACAGACACTGCAGTCTGCAAGAGGCACAAAAAGTTTTTTTTTTATATAGAAAAGGGCCAGATAACAAGCATCTATAGTACTACTGTACTACAAGCCTATGTTATCAAATAAACATGAAACAAAACTTACCAATTCCTGCATTCGAGGTTACCAGCTACGTGCAGAGCTAGCTGATGTTATGTGCATCTTGCTAACATGTAGTCTAGCTGACACCATAACATACATTAGCCTATATTATTTTGCTTAATCAAGGCTTATCAATATATATTTTTTAAACAAAAACGGTCAATTTACTGTTCATAACTATAACCATAGTCATGTCAGTGTGACATGTACTTTTCCAGTGAATGTCTGTCTGACTGACAGAAGTTGCTCACGAAGTTCATCACGTAAAACAGACAGCGTCAAAATTCGTGATGAACGGTTCCGGGTATTCTTTTCGAACATTGCAGGCCCAACTGCAGTCAGACCTGCCTACCTCGCCATAACATGTCGATTTGATTGGCTAATCAGTCAGATGTAGCCATCAATCAAGCCGAATCCAAACATATGATTTCTAATGGTTGCTTAGGTACCGAAAACGCAGTGATTCCTTGTGAAGGCCTGATGCGGGACTTAACAAGAGAAGACGTGCGATTGGATAAAAATGTATCGCACCCCCTCACTATTTGTTCACACAATCTGCCAATCAAATCACATATGGACAGCGGTAGGATATCAGTAGTCAAGAACGATCGTGGAAGGAGAAGCAGAAGCAAATAATAAATGCTAAAGTACAATGTTATTAAAGACACTATTATTTTTCATTCGTTTGAAAATAGTTAGGCCTTCAGAGAAGGCCTTGAAGGCCCTGACGGTCTGCCACTGGGACAATGGGATGCATGATCCTGAAAAGAAGACAAAGTCAAAGTCAAAGTCAGAGTCAGCTTTATTGTCAATTTCTCCACATGTACCAGACATACAGAGTAATCGAAAAAAAAAAAACATTTCTCTCTAACCCTCAGTGCAAAAATAAAAAAGTACAAAAAATAGATAAAGAAATAAAGTGCACAAGAAATAAAGAAATTACACAATTTCTCAAATTAGTCAAAATGTATGTCTGCCTGTGTATGTATTTTTCAGAGATTGAAATTAAAGTTGGCAGCCAACAGTGATAGACAGATAGAACAGACACACACACACACACACACACACACTTTCTTGAGAATGACAGCTATGGGGTCCCATGTATCCCCGTTGGTGCTTGTGAGTCTGCAGGCGTGCTCTTGTGCTCTTGATGTGAGGGGCTCGATGTGAATGAGCCTCATCGATTAGCTCTCAGCAGTGGGTGACTGGAGAATCAGAGCTACCCACACACACCTACCCCCACCCCTACCCCCCCTTCATCTCTCTCTCTCAGTCGCTTCTGCTCTCCGTCTCTCTCTCTCTATCTCTCTCTCTTTTTTCTCTCTTTCTCTCTCTCTCTCCGTCTCTCTCTCTCTCTCTCTCTCTCTCTCTCTCTCTCTTCTGCCCCCCTCTCTATCTCTGTACCTCTTTAGCTTACTGGTCACCCGGTTCTTCTGTGTTCGCACTTAGACACAAACACACATACAACCCTTCATAAAAATTGTAACATTGAAATGCGTGCGCACACACACACACACACACACACACACACACACACACACACACACACACACACACTGCCTCCCTCCCTCCTCTGCTCTCACACTGTGGTGATGGATAGCGCAGGCAGGGAGGCTCAGTAGCAGCCTGAGACCAACATCTGTTTATCTGTTTACTCCCAAACTCTGAAAATATTCATCCTCACTTTCCTAATTGGCCTCTGATCTAGGCCTACTTTATCCAGCTTTATTTACAAAGATATTCTGACATTCTAGTTAGAAAGATGGTGTTCACATATACATGTGTATTACATATTTAAGCAACATTTGCCTATTTATGAAGGATTTTTGACTAATTAGTAGTATTTCATATTAACTGAAATTTAAAGTATGTAATAATTTTAAATCGGAATTAGAAGTAAAGAATTAAATGAAAATAGATTCATTAAACTTATTTTATTCTTTCTTAACTAATTCATTAAACTAATATCTATTTAGTGAGGGGTACTGAGTAGCCCTCAGTACCCCACACTAAATACATATTAGTTTAATGGCTACTTATACAAAGATAGATACCTCAATAAAGTCTAACCAAAGTCTACTAAACATACCTATCCTGGATCAGAGTTTGGGTAAGCCAAATCCAAAGGGTTTTCACTGGTTTTCTGCCAGTTTTTTTCTTCACAACATAATCAGGTTGTATAATGCTGATCTAGATATCACAAAAAAGAAGTATGGATTTGCAGTGCTTTAATACAGATATCACAAGATCAGGCTCTCAAAATCGGGATTTGTGGTGTTTTTAACAGCCCGGCTCTCCATCTCTCCATCTGTTCGACAAATACACCAATGGGACCAGAGTTGGTAGGCTGATGCAGAATTTCACACTGCTCTGGTCTTGTGGTGTATGTAGCAGTTTCATTATTATAGATTATGCTGTTGCTATACCTTTGTTCAATGGCTTTTTTGTCCAGTGGTATTACACCCTTCACAACCTTAGTACTGACTCAGATAACCTTAGGAAAGACAAGGTCGACAAGGACAAGACAAGGAAAGACAGGGTCGTTTAAACACAAACAGCACATTTGATTCACAAATTTGTACTAGTATTTCAAATATTTGTGTTAGCATTACAGTTTTTTTTTAGAGAATGACTCTAAGGTTCAAGGTGTCCATACAGGTTTAAGCACATTTCAGTCAACCTCAAATTCTCTGGTTAGGCTAAGGTCATTTCAAATTTATTTTGGGAAGCGGTGGCATTACAGGTACAATTGGATTACCAAATGCAAAGTCTTTTATATAATGTATGTACTGAAACACCACATTTTCAGATTTAAATCCTACCCTGAATCCTTAAAGCACCTTGGGAACTGGCCGTGGTGCTGAAACTGGGCACACGAAGCTGTCAGAGATTGGAGCTCTCCATGGTTCTGAAACCATATGCAACATGCTACATGGAGCACTACACACTCTAGCCTTCACTCATCACTTTACTTGCAGTACCAAAAAAAAAAAAAATACGTTTTTTTTTTGCAAGGCAATACGTCATGCTGGGTATCTTGTTGTAAAGATGGGCAGAGGACCAGAGCTCTGTTACCCCCAGGCTTAGCACTCACTCAGGGCCTGCTCTGCTAAAACCATGCTCAGCTTCTCTGAGTTAATACCCCAAGGTCACTGAGTTTGTAGTGGACATCAGGATGTTATTCCAGCCTTTTTGAAAAGAAAAGGCAGAAATCCGCTTTTCTTTGATGCTCTGCAAGTTGCTCTGGCTCACCCTGTGTTGATGCAGCTGGTGAGGGCAGGATCCATAAGGGTTCCCGTCATTTAGGTGCTTTGAATGAAGGTTCAGTGCCTGACAGTGGGAGGCTGTGAGAGAGAAAAGAGTCCTGATTAGACATCCTTCATCCTGCTGAGGGTGGGGTTGGGGCTGAAGCTGAGGAGCTGCCTCCCCTGTCTGGGTCCACCGTGCACCTGTATATGCTCATTAATGGCAGAATTGCTTGGCTGTTACTGAGCACACAGGTGTGTTTGTCTGCACTGAAGGGCTTGGCAAGCTGTGTGTGTGTGTGTGTGTGTGTGTGTGTGTGTGTGTGTGTGTGTGTGTGTGTGTGTGTGTGTGTGTGTGTTCTGTATGTCACATGTGAACAGGAGCCAGTCTCTAATGAAGCTGATGAAAGTGGACCCCTGGCCAATCACATTCCTCTCAGTATCCCTCTCAGTGCTCCTAATCAATGGAGTTAAATGAGACCTACTTAGAGCACATCTGTCTGTCTCTCTCTCTCTCTCTCACACACACACACACACACACACACACACACACACACACACACACACACACACACACACACACACGATTAAATGCAGCCTTTGCATGACTTCAAATTGCAATTTCGATTAGAAACAGATTAACATTTTAAATTTCACAATTTATAACATATTATGTAACCACTCATCTTTCAACCTTAACACCCTGACTGTATTGCAAAATACAAAGCACAACATAACATTGCACCTTCAGATTCTGTAATTACAGTATACCAGTATACACAATGGACATGTTTCCATTTTTTTCTCATCAGCCAACAACTGCAGAGATGCAATAAGCAGTTCCAATGCTCTGTGGTGAAATTGCTTTCCTCCACTCTCAAAGTAATGTTTTTGTGAATGTCTCTATGGGATGCTCTGGATGGGATCCATGGTCATATGCTTGCTCCAGATGAGCACTCGCTTCTTGTCTATGGCAGTGGGTAGACAAATGCAATTTCACCTTTTATTTCTCATCCTCAGCTGCTCCAAGATTCATGGTAATCACAAGCTCTGAAATAATAACCACACACACACACACACACACACACACACACACACACACACACACACACACACACACACACACACACACACACACACACACACACAGACAAACGCACATACAGTACACACATGCACATTAACACATTTGCAAATAGCAAGGATGCAATGAAATGAAAGCTCAGAGGAGTCATAGAGACCAGGCAGTGTGTGTGTGTGTGCGTGTGCGTGTGCGTGTGCGTGTGCGTGTGTGTGTGTGTGTGTGTGTGTGTGTCTTCTGTGTGCATTCAAATGCATACAAGCCTGCATGACCTTACTGGCTCTCTCAGGTCTTCTGACTTATTCTAAGGTTTAAAGTTAACACCCACACATACTGTATGACATTGAACACACACACACACACACACACACACACACACACACACACACACACACATACACACATTCTGAGGCACACTGTGTCTACATCACAGACCGCCACTGCAGCCTTAATTCAATTACCCCCCTTATTAACGCTTAGGAGGAGTTGGCACAGCCAGGACACCAACACTCCATCTCTCCCTTTATCCCTCTCAGTCTGTGTTTCCTCTCTCTCATGTCCCCTCTGTCTACTTTGGTTTCTCACTCTTTGTTTTTGTTTCTCACTCTCATTTTCTCTTAGCTCTCTTTCCTTTTTACTTTTCTTGTCTCCTTTTTCTCAGTCTCTCTTTATTTTTCACTCACTGTCCATCATACCCATTTTCTCTTTATGTATTCCACCCGGTCTTCTCTCTTTGTCTCTCTCTCTCTCTCTCTCTTTTTCTTTTTTTCTTTCTCTCTCTCGCACACACACACAGACACACAGATAGACAGACAGACAGACAGACTCACACACACACACACACACACACACACACACACACACACACACACACACACACAGTCTGTCACTTTATCACCATCTGTGTTTGTCCCAGTTTATCTCTCTTTCTCACCATACTTTTTGATCCCTTTCATTCCCTGTGCATCTTCCATCAAGAATCAATAGGTCATCTTCATACCAATCACATTTCATATGACTTCTGACACACACACACACACAAACACACACACACACACACACACACACACACACACATACACACACACACACTAGACTAGTGTGAGCGTCAGGCTCTTTGCTGCCTCTTGCTCCGAATAACACACACATGCACACTTAACTGTAGGGTATAGTCAGGACTCCTAGTTGTAAAAACATGGTTAAAAACAATCATTGCAAAGACTCATTTATGCTCAACATTAAAAAATGGATATGGATGGCCCTGCTGTGGTGCAACTGGCTACAGTGCCTATACCATATTCAGGTTCACGGGCCCTTGGAGACCTGGGTTTGAGTTCGACTCAGGTCATTTCCCCATCCTGTGCCATTTCTCTCTCCCACTCATTTCCTGTCCTATCAGATTTAAGTCATAAAGTCCTAATTTATATGCTGGGCAAAGTGCAAAGTCTAAAGTCTAACTAAAGCTTGCCCAATAACTATGCAAAATCTATTTGCAAATGTAGTACCATGAGAAATATCCTAGGCACGAACAGCGGTGGGTCAACTAAAAGCTGTCTCACACCACAGGGTGTTGTTAGCTAAAGTAGCACTTTGCTCATCAACTGACTATGCACTTTGCCCAGGATTTAAATTACGGCCCCCGGTGTTCATTTCATCCACTTGTTGCATGTTTACTTCAAACCTTATGGATTTGGATGAAACAGATCACTGCAGGATATGGATGTATCCATTTTCATATTAAAAGGGAACATAAAATAGACTTTAGTCCAACCAAAGCTTGTTGGTATTTGTGCTGTGAGTTGGTATCAGTGCTAGGTTTGCCAGGATTGTGGATATTAATATATTTCACTCATTTTAGATACCATTTACTGCCATAGTAAATGTTTGAAATTGTTTAACACGTTTGAAACCAGTGGGCTTATTGGTAAGAAAATGTTTGAAGGTTTTTACATCAACAGCATTACCAAACTTGTATGATAAAGTGATATGGAGTCAAGATGAAATACATCTCAAGATTAATTCGCTTATCCCCCAGAGGGTTAAGAAATCTTCATGAGAATGGCCTGTGGGGGAAGCTCTTTTGTAGACACACCAGCTCAGTCTCTCTCTCTCTCTCTCTCTCTCTCTCTCTCTCTCTCTCTCTCTCTCTGAATCTCTCTGGGTCCTGTCATTATGTCAGGGTTGAATCAGTCCAGGCTGGATTTGTGCTGCCTTTCCTAAAATGATCACTCTCAGAGCAAAGGCTTGCACCGTGACTTGTGACACTGATGTTATGTGAAAGATCTATCTGTGTTGCTCTCCATCTCAAACTAGCTTTATTGGCATGTCTTTGTAACAGTGTTTGCTCTGCTTGTCTTGTTTTTTCTCACCTGTCTCTGTTCTTCTCTCAGCCTCCACCCTTCTCTCCATCTCTCTCTTTCCATCTCTCTCTCTCTCTCTTGCTCTGTCTCTTTCTGTGGGTTCCTCTAGGGTTCCCTGTTCCTCTGCCCCTCTCTGTTCTTGCCTCAGGTGAAGCGATGGGTGGACAGAACAGATTATGGGATAATCCCATTCAACAGCCTCTCTTCATCTCCCAACCTTCCCCATCATCACATCCCCACTCTATATCCATTCTCTGTCTGTCTGTCTGTCTGTCTGTTGGTCTGTCTGTCTATCAGTCAATTCAATTCAATTCAATTCAATTCAATTCAAGAAACGTTTATTGGCATGAACGTTGCATTTATTGCCAAAGCTCAATTACATGTACACATAAGAGGTAAAGAGGAGAAAATAAATACATGTTTAACAGAATTGTGGAATTAACATATAAGAGGGCATAAAAGTAGACATAGAAGACATAAAAGTAAAACAACAATTCTAATAATAATAACAAATATACAACATTGTTGGTGGTTGTGGCCTCACTAGCTGTCCCTCAGGTTGTGGCAGGCTGCTACAAATTTTGCAGCCAGAATGACCACATCCTCATTCTCTCCAAGGATGTAAGGCAGTATCAGTCTCACTCTCTGTCTTCCCATGAGCCACCAGACACTCTTGTTGTCTGTCTGTCTCATACTGATACACACACAAATTCATATCCATGGAGAGAGAGAGGGGAACGAAACACACACATTCACACACACACACACACACACACACACACACACACACACACACACACACACACACACACACATACATACAGAAATATCCACACACATCTACACAAACGTCCACACACACACAAGCATGCACACTGCACACACACACACACACACACACACACACACACACACACACACACACACACAGCACACACACAACACACACATGTTCTTCTGTCTTCCGTTGTATGAAAGGTTATTAAAATTTCACTCCCCCTTTTGGCTGTGGCTCTTTGCCTCTCTGAGTGAATGGACCCTGTTAAATAATGTAGCCAGTTTTAACAAGATCGTAAAATCGTCATCTAACTTTAATAAGCCGGTTAGAGGAGTGAGGGACTTCGCCTCCTGCTCTCTCTCTATCTATCTCTCTCTCCCTCCCTCTCTCTCTCTCTCCCTCTCCCCCTTTGTCTTTCTCTCTCTCTCTCCCATGGGAATGTGTGGTGAATTTTGGAGATTGACTAACTAGTGGTAATTGAAATTCAGATTCAGGCGTATTTCTCATCTCCTCTGTAAAATGTTATTTTCACGGTCGGGGTTTTGGCAGAAAGTTCCGTTGTCTGTATTCCTCTGCGGTTTGAATCAGCTAATCGTGGTCCCAGCTGTGGCGCAGCTGGCTGGGGCACCTGCACTGTGCGCCGGCGACCCGGGTTCGATTCCCGCCCCCGTGGTCCTTTCCGGATCCCACCCTGGCTCTCTCTCCCACTCGCTTCCTGTCATTCTCTACTGTCCTGTCACATTAAAGGCATTAAAAGCCCAAAAATATACTTTAAAAGAATCAGCTAATCGAGTCCTCGCCACCTACACTCATTACCTCTGCGTCATTTCATCCCCTCCTGCTTGATAGGACCTCAGGAAGATATAGATAGCGATCATTCTTTGAATTCAGAAGATAATTAGATGGAATGTTTAGCACTGTAAATAGCTTCTAGTCCCCCCCCCCTGAATAAATCTCCTTCCTTACCACTACTGGTCTGTTTATAAGAAGAGCCAGGGCCGGAGGCGGCCATCTCTGTGTTGTTCTGGAAATATCGTGGGGGTTCGGGGTTGGGGATGAAATTTGTGGCTGAGTGCTAGCGGCTAGTGCTAACGGTAGTTGTCTCCTGCGTTACACTCTAATACATAATTCACCTGCTGGAGAAAGAGACCAACGGCGAGGAATACTGAGTGAGAGATTACAACAGAGACACTGCACAAACAACACAAACACACACCAGCACACAAACACGCACACACACACACACACACACACACAATCTAAATTATCCACACAGAATGCTCAGCCACAGCACAGTATGCATACTGATCCACAGGCATGACTTTGGGCTTTTAGTCTCCCTGTGTGTATGTGTCTCCTGTGCATCTCTGTGTCTCTTAACGAGGTTCAGTGAATGTACATGTATATCTGGTAGGGATGCACGATATATCGGCGGCCGATATATTATTAGCCGATAAGTAAAAAAAAAAAAAATATTATCGGTCCGATAACAGAATTCTGGCTGATCATTTGCGCCGATATTTTTTAAAGTCCTAATTTAGGCCTACGTAAGGTCCGTCTGGCTACACTTGAGCTTGGTTGGCTATACTTTTTCCTCAATATAATGTCAGCGGTGTGAATGTATTTCACCACTCTAACAAAATCTGTGGATATGCGTTCATTTGGGAATCTGTGCATCTCAAAATCCTCTCGTGAATGATCCGCCATTTAACCCAGAGCGGAGCTCAGCCCTATCTAGAGCCGTCTTGTGCTGGTGTGTTTGCACTTTACCGCGCTGGTCGGGGAAACAAATAAACAAACTCGTTAGTGGGACGAGTAGCCTACATAAGTAGGCCTAGTTCTAAGTTGTGTTTTAGTGTTATATTTGCATTACTTTAGCTTGGATTTTGTATTATTACCTAGAAATATGCTAACCATTCGTGCTTCAGTTCCAGACAGGTCATCATAATAAGTTATTAAAACCTTCGGGGCTAACTCCTTTCATTTCTGCTGCAGCAGGTTGTGCGCAACAGAGTAGACGGACATAAGATACAGTCTGAGGAGTTGCAGCTTTATTTAGTTACCCGCAGTTGAAACTAAACCTAAGTTTCCCTCACAAACACTGATTTGGTCGCTATACTGTAGCTTATTCCAAGCTGAGCGTTTATGAGCGTTTAGTCCTAAATGAAAACGATTCAAACATTTGGTGGTAGGTAAAATTACTGCAATAAAATTATGCTTATTAAATGCTTTCCCCAAATCACTTTTCACATTTTTTTTTCAAGAGTAATATTATCGGTTATCGTATCGGTATCGGCCACAACAAACCAATAAATATCGGTTATCGTTATCGGCCCTAAAATTCCATATCGGTGCATCTCTAATATCTGGGTAAGATCTGTAATGTATATGCAAATGCATATGTGAATATGTGTACCGGTATATTATACATGTAGAGGTGATATGCAATGTGCACAAGTTGTTAATGAATATCTATACCTGTATGTGTGTGTGTGTGTGTGTGTGTGTGTGTGTGTCGGGGGGTTGGAGAGTGGGGCTGGGTGGTTGTAAATGTCTCCTCAGAGTCTGTGAAAGAGTAATGTGACCTTCATCAGAAGATAAAATACATTGCAGGGAACAGGCACATATTGATTTCTGCAGCAATTACTAACATTTCGGTACAGAGCCAGTGCATAAATATTGATATTTTGTGCAGTGTAGTGTGTGTGTGTGTGTGTGTGTGTGTGTGTGTGTGTGTGTGTGTGTGTGTGTGTGTGTGTGTGTGTGAGAGTGTATGGTGTGTGTGTGTGGAGTGGACGATGGGGTTGGGATGTATATGTGAGGGAAGATTACTGTATGTGTTGTAGGCTTTTGGATTACTTTAGAGTCTGGTTCAAATTCACTCTTTTCTGTGAACAGCTTGTACTAATTCACTTACACACATTCACATGAGGGCACTTAGACACACACACACACACACACACACACACACACACACACACACACACACACCTAGAGACAAATGAGAGCTGTGGGAGAGCTGCTCTCGTACAGATCATTCGGACGTCACAGTGAGAATGCAATTCCAAATCTGTAACATCTCATTTTCCGCCCTGAGCTGGTGGGACGTGTTTCATCTCACATCCTTTAATTAGACCTCTGACTAGTTGCTGGGTAGAGAATTATTGTGTGTGTGTGTTTGTGTGTGTGTGTGGGCGTGGGCCTGGGCATGTGTGTGTGTGTGTGTGTGTGTGGTTGTGTCATTTCATGTTCAAACACACTGCCATCCACAGGAACCTGCCCACAGCAGAAAGAGCGGCAGGCCTATTGTCATGGCTAATGTGTGCAAAGTGTGGCTGGAAAAGTGCAATGTGAGTGTGTGTGTGTGTGTGTGTGTGTGTGTGTGTGTGTGTGTGTGTGTGTGTGTGTGTGTGTGTGTGTTTGTGTGTGTGTGTGTGTGTTATGTCAGAGATGTTTAAGGACAGCGGGTGGCAGGTAGGGGTGGGTGGGTGGGTGGGTGGATGGTAACTGAGGCTGCTGGCTCAACTCAGTAGAGAAACAAAAGGAGGTGTGATTGCCCTGCATCCCACAGCGTCTGTGTTTGCTCTCTCTTTCCCTCTCGTGTGTGTCGCCGCTTTGTTAAGCTAATGGAACAAACATTAAGAGAAGATGGCGTGTGCTGGTTTTAGTGGGGATGGGAAAGACAGAGACAGGGATATCCATATATGGACTTAGAGACAGAAAGGGAGGCTGAAGTGCACTTGAGCTAAGCTGTACAGATCAGGTGGCTTACACACCCATGGTTTATGCATGTGCTGTAATATTTGTGGTATAGTCTAGCTTTAGATGTATGAATTAGATGTATCTCTTGGTTTGGAAACACATGCTCAACAACACCAGCGACTCTGGTATTTGTTTTAGAACTCTTGGTAAGGACATAAATTGGTATATGCAGCTGGCTGTATTGATGACATGTTGCTAAAGTAGGATCACTGTGTTTTTGACTTACGGTTCTCCAGTAGCTGCTTGCAAGTTGCTTCAGTACTTATGCTGAATTCTCCATACTGCCTCACTTGAGCGGTTACACATCTTTGTGTGTCTTCTGTGTAAAGGGATGCCAGTGGTGCCTGCGTTGGATAATGGCCTTGCCCAGTGTGCCTGTTGGCATTACGAGTGTTTGGACAGCGTTCATTAGGCTAGTAACCCAATCGGCTGGGTAGGGTATCAGCCTAATGCATCAGGTATGCTGTGTCTCCACCTGGGTGTCCAGTTACCTGCAAGACTCCAGAATGTTGCCTGTGAGCCTCGCAGTGCTGGTTCCTAGAAGCTTCTCCAATCTTCCCCCGACATCTGACTTTGACAGTATGTGTGTCTGTCTGTGTGTGTGTGTGTGTCTGTGAGCAGGTGTGTGTCTGTGACAGTGTGTGTGTGTGTGAGTGTGAGACAGACAGAGAGAGTCAGACTGTCCGGGGCAAAGCACGCTGGTCAGTCGGACTGAGAGGGATGAGGGAGCTGGTTTTTCAGACCTGCACTTTGTGTGTGTGGGAGAAGGTAAGATGTGTGTTTGTCTGTGTGTGTGTGTGTGTGTTTGTGTGTGTGTGTGTGGGTGGGTGGGGGGGGGGGGGGTAAGGGTCTGTATTAGTATGTTTGTGATGGACAGAAACAGAAAAAAAAGTTGTAAATGGACAAAATAAAGAAAAGGGATACATGAGACCAGCGTCAGGTTAGTTTCAGTGTCTGATATGCAATATTTTCATGCTATTGTTCATCATGTTGTTCCGTGGTTCTATGGTATTGGCTGTGTCCGAAACGGAAAAAATCTAGCCTTCTAAGATAGCATTCTGTGGCAGCAAGGCATCAAGGCATGTCCGAAGCAAAAATATTTCTATAAAATGCTGCCTTCTAAGATACCTTCGTTCTGCCGAATTGTAAAGGCAGCGTAGATGTATCCTTCATGCTGCCTTTAACGTCCTAAATGTTATCGTAATTGTGAGCAGCTGTTGCAAATTGGCAATAGCTGAAAGATCCAGTCGAATGTTACGTTATTCTCCTTCCTGGCATCCTGGCAACGGCGTTCGGAAAACAAAGTTCGTAGCTGGTACCTTGATGCCTGCTAAGTAAGGCAAGTGACTCGTTAGACAGCTGAAGCCAGTGAGGCAGCGAGGCAGCTGCCTTTCGTTTCAGAGACCCATTATCTGTGTGTGAGCCCATGTGTTTTGTGTGTGTA